>NC_090877.1:48250391-48270391 GCF_036669935.1 Montipora foliosa | reverse complement strand
TTACATTTCTGACATAACTAACTCATCATCTTACAGTGGTAAAAGTTTCAGAAAAAAATCAATGTTGAAAAATTTTTGCATGAACGTCCTTAAGTTGTTTTTTTTTTCTTTATTCTATTCAGTAATTATGTGAAATTTCCTTTGCTGGCAGTTCATGTGTGTTCCATATCCATTGCCAAACAGAAACAAAATTCAGTTCCAATAAAGTGAAAGATGTCTGTCACATGGTTGAGAACATGTATGCGCCCTGCTGTGCAAATTCTTCACAACCAAAGTTTTTCTTTAGTGAAGCATTCCTCTACTTGTACTAGAAGTGGTGCCATTTTATCCAAGCCCGAGAAGACACGCTTTGGTCTCATAAAAGTGGCATGTATAGTCACTCCATTCTTGTATCTTGGTGGCATGATCTCACGTGAGGGAGCAGCATGGCTGGAGGAGAACGACATCTTTTCACCTGATGATGAAGACTAATAAAAGATGTAGATTTAGAATGAACAGGAAAAGACAATATCGTGTGATTGACTTCTACATGTACTTGAACAGTCAGTACATACAGTGTATATTTAATTTCTTCAGAGCCAATGCAGGTTCCAAACTGTCAAGATATAGTACATTTTAAATTGTTAAGTAAATTTGTGCACTTAAACAATAATAATTTAATAATTTTATTGTTATCTGGAAATGAGAAAAATATCCTCTGGTACCCAGGGAAGAGTGATGGTTGCAGGCATTTGTTGGATCAGTATTTTTGAATCATTGCCCCCACCCTAATTCCCTTTTAAATTTGTGAAGGATAATAATTAAAAACCAATAACAATTATGGTTTTTCCTTTTCGGTTTTGTATGACCTGGAAATGTATTTGACTGTAAAGTTAGTAATGAACAATTTACTGTGATAATAAAAATCACTGCTCTTTTTTGATCTCATGAGATCACCAAGTTTACTTTTGAGAAAGCCTTTTCACTTTGATAATAAATTAATTTTATTATGATTATTATTGTTTGTGAGTCTGCCAATTTCATCATAAAAAATCTGATTGGTTAGACATTGGAGACTTTACAACTGCGGACAAAAATCCTTGGGACAGTCATGCAAAACTCATAATATGTTATTATTGATGATGTTGGAATTACTTCCAAAAGCAGTGCCACATTTTAAAACTCCTTTGCAGTACCCCCTTCTCCATGCCATGCAGTACACTGTTGATAATGTATGGTTCCAGAAAATATCCATGCCCCACCATGGAGGGAAT
Organism: Montipora foliosa; assembly: GCF_036669935.1. Taxonomy (NCBI): domain Eukaryota; kingdom Metazoa; phylum Cnidaria; class Anthozoa; order Scleractinia; family Acroporidae; genus Montipora; species Montipora foliosa. Next base: position 48,269,138 of record NC_090877.1, on the reverse strand, counting down.
TTCACTCAGGGACCCCCCCCCCCCCACCTCCCTGGATTTTCCACATTTGTAAGGAACTGATGACCCCTCTGGAATTTCCACAAAGTAAGACAAAGACCCCCCCCAACCCCTCTGGAAAAGTTTATTTTCACAAAAAAAGATGATCAAAGTTAATTAAAGAACGACGCCTATTGCAGGTATGCAATGGTTTTCATTTAATTTTATTCAGTGGTCTGGAATGAGAAGACAGTTAACTACCTACAAAGCAATCTCAACTACAGAATATTGCTTATCCCTTAATTAAAATGAAGGAGATAAATTTTTATCTGTCGGGTTACCTTGATGTGCAAGCTTACGATTTTTTTCCAAACGGCGGGTAGACGTCTCCACGGCCGCTATGTTGATGGAATTAACACCATTTCAGTGTGAATACGATCGTGAAAATGTCAAACATTCAACTTTCTACCAGATCGGTAAGTAGCAATTTTCGTACTGAGTTGGAAATTAACCCTCCCCTCTGGAATTTCCTGGGCCTCTGACCCTTCAACCTCCTTGGAATTTCGAATTCCTTCCATGTTGGGGTATGGATATTTTCTGGAACTACACATTCTGAAAAAAACTGTAAGTTCCTGTTAACAATATTGTGGGTGGGGAGGGGCTGGGCATGTGTAATTAGAATTTCACATGAATGTTTGCCTTGCATGTGTATAAGGAGTTACAAGGGCAAATGTATCCCAAGAATTTTGTTCATGAACGTAGATTTAATGATGTCATTACTATTTAAGATTTTGTCGAGTGATTTTTTTATTTCTAGCTTATCTTAGGGCCCAAAACTACAATGCTCTATGTTAATTTAACAATATACACGAAGACATTCCTAGCCTTTGTATGCAGTTCTCTCAGGATTTCAAAGCTTTGGGATCGTCAGAAAACAACTTCCCCAACCTGCAAATATCTTGCTGCGTTTAAACATTCTGACTTGTAATCGTTAGTTGTTGTCCTTCAGTAGCATTTGAGAATAATGATTCCAAGTTCGAGTGAGGCCTAAAACTACTGTGAAGTTTTTATACCCAATTATTCCATCAGGGATCAACCCTAATATTGGAATTGGGACCACACAAGGACAGAGAAAAACTCTGACCAGGGTGGGATTTGAACCCACGACCTTCGCATTAGATCACCGCTGCTCTACCGACTGAGCTACAAGGCCAGAACGGGAGCAGGCCATGGGTATGTGAGATGTTATTTACAAGGACAAATTTGGCTCGGCCCAAGCCTAATTTAAGGTAATCGTTAGTTGTTGTCCTTCAGTAGCATTTGAGAATAATGATTCCAAGTTCGAGTGAGGCCTAAAACTACTGTGAAGTTTTTATACCCAATTATTCCATCAGGGATCAACCCTAATATTGGAATTGGGACCACACAAGGACAGGGAAAAACTCTGACCAGGGTGGGATTTGAACCCACGACCTTCGCATTAGATCACCGCTGCTCTACCGACTGAGCTACAAGGCCAGAACGGGAGCAGGCCGTGGGTATGTGAGGTGTTATTCACAAGGACAAATTTGGCTCGGCCCAAGCCTAATTTAAGGTAATCGTTAGTTGTTGTCCTTCAGTAGCATTTGAGAATAATGATTCCAAGTTCGAGTGAGGCCTAAAACTACTGTGAAGTTTTTATACCCAATTATTCCATCAGGGATCAACCCTAATATTGGAATTGGGACCACACAAGGACAGGGAAAAACTCTGACCAGGGTGGGATTTGAACCCATGACCTTCGGATTCGATCACCGCTGCTCTACCGACTGAGCTACAAGGCCAGAACGGGAGCAGGCCGTGGGTATGTGAGATGTTATTCACAAGGACAAATTCGGCTCGGCCCAAGCCTAATTTAAGGTAATCGTTAGTTGTTGTCCTTTAGTAGCATTTGAGAATAATGATTCCAAATGTAGTTTTAGGCCTCACTCGAATTGGAACCATTATTCTCAAATGCTACTGAAGGACAACAACTAACGATCACCTTAAATTAGGCTTGGGCCGAGCCGAATTTGTCCTTGTGAATAACATCGCACATACCCACGGCCTGCTCCCGTTCTGGCATTGTAGCTCAGTCGGTAGAGCAGCGGTGATCTTATCTGAAGGTCGTGGGTTCAAATCCCACCCTGGTCAGAGTTTTTCTCTGTCCTTGTGTGGTCCCAATTCCAATATTAGGGTTGATCCCTGATGGAATAATTGGGTATAAAAACTTCACAGTAGTTTTAGGCCTCACTCGAACTTGGAATCATTATTCTGACTTGTGCATCCCACGTGAACGACTCTGTCGTCTTGTTTTTGTTATCAGCCGAGCAGCAACAAGAAATCCCATCATGCATTTTGGCATTACTGCTCAACCAAAATGGCGGTGCTAAGACTCGGTTTGAGGGACGGTGTTATGTTAGGATTTATCCACCAACAAAACGTGACCATGTATTTTTAGGGAGAGCAATTACAGTAGCGAGTGGACAGGAAACCAAGAGAAACCTTTCTCTGATGGCTTTGATGGAGGATAATCTTAGATACTCAAGAAAGAGGTATGACAACTTTGGAAACGATGGCAACCGATACACGCTACTATAATTTATCTTGCTCGCTCGATCTTCCGCCAAATTTGGTGTCCTCTACTGGAAAAGTTGGTTTCTTATTTTGAAGAAGGTCGCCGAGTACTTGTATGTCTATGAAAAATTATCAATAATTTTTTATAAGCGTATTTTTATATTAAGCAGAGGTAATATGTTTATGTTATTAATACTATAGCTGTACCGGGTCTATATTAAATTAGTATCACCCGACTAGTGCAAATCCTGCATTTTAATTGGCTACGCTACTAGAGGACTATTAGTAATGGTCCTCGAGTAGCGAAAAGCGTGACGTTTTCTTTCGTTTTATTCCCAAACAAATATTTCTTCAACTTGCATTTGCTAACTTTATTATTGCCTTTTATGTCCGACTAATTGGGTGATACTTAAACAATTAGACCCTTCGCCCTCAAGGGCCACAGGTCAATAGCCCATTTGGCTTCGCCTCATGGGCTATTGACGTTTAGTAAATTTTCAGCGCCGACTATTGCATTTCTAGCTTTTTGGTTGGCTAAAAAACTCAGACTATGAGCCAATAGTCGAAGTTTTACGTCATATGGAAAATAGTGCACCAAGATGCTCTTTCGGGACGCTTTGTAAAATTGTGGAAATAAAAATCGGCGGCAAAACCCGGTTTGAGAATTTACTAAAACAATTATTCCATTCGCCCTTGTTGGATATGAAGTGATTATAACCAACTCGGGCTCATGTAATAATTGTTATGTAGCCCTTGCAGGCTACCGATCTACTTGTTAAGTAGCAACTGTGAAATTATAACTTGTTTTTGTTAATGTAGGTGCATAATTATTTTTATCCTTATACATGTAAGCCTACATTTTGCAAAATCTACCATTGCATCGCAGGATTATCTCTGTCCAGCAAAAATCAAAGTACATTTTGTCTCCAAGTCAACTATTGCTCTGTAAATGTACATAAATTATGTATCTTGTGCAAGAGGGATAGCTGCTTACAGATATTCTTTTTGTGGAGTAACTGTAAAATACCCTGCTATTCTCATAGCAAAATCATTTATTTTGATGAGTGAGGCATTTAACAATACACACCATTCTGCAGTTTAGCTCTTTTTGTCTTGAATTTGTCAACCACTGAAAAGGGTAAACCCTTTGTTGCTGGTCTCAGCAACCAGTAGTAGTCTTTACTATAGCACTAGTCTCCAGCCCTACGTCATCCCCATAAAAAACCAATCAAGGTTCATCATCAATGAAGACAGGTTTTCCTGCCTGAGAGAACCCCTCCCTCCTTCACTGAGACCTCTTGAAAAAAGAGAAAATATTTGAAGCCAAATATAGGGACTCATTTCTAACTTTCAGTTGTTCAGCGGTCAATAAAATTTCAAGTTGACAGCGGGTGTGAGTAGAGTAACAGGCTGTTGTCGTTATGTTTTCAAAATGAATTTTATTCTTGGGTTTGAAAGACGTTTTTAAATAGATTGTTTTCACAGTGACATCATCAAATCTACACTCTAAATCCCAAAGTGTTTTGAATTTGTTTCTCTAGGAGGTTGAAGATGACGTAGAAATAAATCTTTTTTTCAAGTTTCCATTTCTGTGGCGTCTTTCATTTTGAAAATACAACATTTTGCCACCTTACGTGACAATGTCTATCACTATGAATCTCAGCAGTTTGAGCATTTCAAGTACAATTTTAGGAGATGTGTTCATACATATATGTACATGTATGTATGAAGTAAGTGCTGTCACCGCAAAGTGAACTCCAGATGTTCTTGCTGATTTCTGGCCACCAAGTTGGTGTACCATGGTTGTACACCAACATGGCGGCTCCATACAAAACTCTATAAAGTTGCGTGAAATGCTACAACAAAATAATAACTCAGAAATGGTGTTGTCCACACTGACCTGAAAATTGGAGAGATAATTTATGAATAATTACTTGTCGCCTAAATGGTCTAGATAAAAGCAGTGAAGAAATTGATTTTGAGAAAAACATGACACTCCCGAGTTTTACAACAGACATGTTTCATTTTAAACTGAAGATGGCAGAGGCAACTGCCGAAACATGTCTGTTGTAAAACTCAGGAGTGTCATGTTTTTCTTAAAATTATTTGTTTCCTACAATATTCCAAGTTCTTGGCTTTTTTCATTGAACAGTTTCGATTTTATTTTTTTGTGTGACTGTGAAAATTATCTATTACTTCAATTTAGGGAAAAAAGTAGCCAACTTCTCTGAGTGAAGTTGTAGACACTTTTCCTCAGCTGTTGGCACTAATAATTGAAACCACTGAGCATTGGTTGGAGTTTGTAAACTTTTTCTATGCAGCATTGTATGCTGAACATTCAGTGTCATCATGTTTGGTTTAGTCTAGGGATGGACGAGTTTCAACTAACCCTGGAGGAGATTGAAGCTGTGCCTGCTGTCCCTAGAGAGATTTCCACTGTGAGAATAAGAGAGATCGATGACAGCTCTGCTAATCCTGATCCCATAATACAGGATGAAGAGGCTGATCTGTTATTGGAGGAATTTCTTTCACCTTCAAAACTGGTATGAAGTGAATAAACTTCTTCTAGTAACCTTAGTATTGACCCATTGACGATTCCTGGGAGTAAGACTTGATAAGTCTTACTCCGTCTAACGCCAGACGATTTTACTCAACAGCTGGGGGCATACAAGGGTACCTTAGAGTCCATGGGTTAACACGGTAAATAGATAATGTTAAAGAATCAGAATTCTAATTAAAAATGTCATCTACAGTACCTGCTTTTAAATGCATTGTACATTTACATCTGTGGCACTTGTCTTAAACGAAAGTGAATTAATGTTGAGGTAATTCTGGCTAGCAGTCTCAGAATCCATGTACAATATACAATTTAGCTAGGGATTAGGGTTAGGGGCCCGTTGCAATCAAGCGACAATTTGAAACTAGCTATTGCTCTCATTTCTCCTCCCTTTCTTGGCATTTAGTTTGAACTATTTGCTTAACACTTAGGAATAGAAATGCAAAGATGTCTAGTGACTGCTGCTCACACATTCACTGTCATCAATGATGCATATGCTTGCTTGCTACTTCCTTGAGCATACTTATAGGCATCTCCACTGTCATCTATCATTGAGTAGCTAAAAATTTAAGTTTAATACTGCTATTGTTGATTGGTTTTGTTTGTTTCTTCATTCTTTCATTTATTTATTTATTTATCTATCTATTTATTTCTATATTTATGTAAACAGAGATCACTTACTGGAATGAAAAATCTGGAGGAAGTGGAATACCTTGAAATGAAAGTTGATACAAGAGACAATAGCCTTGGAAATTTTGGTAAGTGTGATGTTTACGCTGATCAAATTCCTTTCCTTGGTAAACACACAGAGAACGGGGAAGGTTAAAGTGGAGTTCATACAGAAACATGATAATATTATTTTTCACTGCTGTTGGTTTCTAAAAAATTAATACATAATATCACTCCATGAAAATATTGAAAAAATGTGAACACATCGCACAGTCATCCAAAGGACGACTTTTGGAGTTTTTATTTTGATCATTTTTATGAATTTTAAACCATCTTAAACCATCTGGGATGACCACAGACAACTGCAAAATTAATGTTGATCCCTTTTATACTCCTATTGTAAAACCAATATTGATGTTTCTAGTTTGACTGAACTTTTATTATAAATTTTGCTTACAGTATCTGATACATGTACCGGTATGTTAATTTAAATATGTAAAATATTTTTTAATTTCCAGGAATGTTGGTACCAAACCTTGTTGAATTAAAGTTGAATGATAGCATTATAGCAACAATAAGGTTAGTATGCTACTATCCTTGATCTTATTAATTTTTTTCTGCATCCACACTCCAGAATGAATGCGTTACATGTAAGGCGCTATTTTAGGGTGTTTCAGGGAAATCTCTCAAAAATGGTAATGTGGGGTTCCTTTATTGATAAAATTATCGTTACATCACAAACAAGACAATTCTAAGCAAAAGCGACCTTTATCCGGGTGATTTGACATTATAACTTGAAAAACGCCGGGCAGACTTTTTTCAAGATTACCAAAAAATGCGATCTGTTTCAATCTTGTCCATTTTCTGTCCATCTATGTTTCTCTTTCATTTTGCTGTATTTCTTTGATGTTGTTTAATAGTTTTAAGCGGTAATTGCAATGTTACATTCTACCTTTTGGGCATTTTGGGTGTCATGAAATTGCATTATTTTTGTGTGACAATTTAGCCCCATTAATATCACATGAGTTATTGTTTATTTGTTTACTTGTATTTTGTTTAGAGATCTTGGCACCTCGCTGTCCAACTTAAGGACTCTGTGGTTGTCAAGATCAGGACTTGTTGATTTAGATGGAATAAGTTCAGTTTCGTCTCTGAAGGTACATAAACACTTACTATAATTTACCACTGACTGTAATGTCTAACACATATGACTTTCAAAACTATGTTGTATAATCTTGGAGATCTACTTTTCAGCTTACATGTAGTTTTTGTCTTTAGGAACTCTACTTATCTTTTAACCATATAGAGGATGTCAGTCCTGTTAGTATGCTGGATCAACTGGAAATCCTGGATTTAGAAGGGTGAGGAAAAAAGAAGAAGACCAAAGTTCTATAAACAATGATAGTATTATTCATTCATTGTACCAAAGGATCAGACTATGTTGGCTTATTATAATTTTATTTAGTTTCTACAATCTAGATAAACTGCGTGCACATAAGTTAAGAACTTCTACAGTACATCTACTCAAAAACCCCTTTAACCCATTACCGGTAATTCCTGGACATAATTTACTAGTAAAACCACAAAACAGTGAAACACCAGAACACAATGTATGACCCGACCATACATTGAATACTAACCAACGAAGGTTGGATTTGACATTAAATATTGTTTTAGGCCTAAAATGTTATTGCTCCTAATTCATCAAGATTGAGATTAGGATTCAGATTAAAATTGAGATCAGGGGCAATAACATTTCAGGCCTAATTTAGGCCTAAAACGATTTTAATCTCAAATCCAATCATTTTTGGTTAGTATTGAATGTATGGTGGGGTCGTACATGGTGTTTCAGTGTTTCACTTTGCTGTTTTGTGGTTTAGTAATGCCCTTGACTTCTACAGGAGTGAGACTTCATAGATTTTACTCTGGTTGACGTCACATGATTTTTCTTCAGCAATGGAAGGCAGTTCAGCAGTCAATGGGTTACAGGAGAATAGCACAAACTACAAGTAAAAGGATGATCACCCCAAAATTACTATTATTATTATTATTAGTAGTAGTAGTAGTAGTAGCAGCAGCAGCAGCAGTAGTAGTAGTTATTGACTGTCCCATTGAAGGTGGCATCCCTACGTTTGGCAATCTTCTCAATGAACTGCACCTGACTTCAGACTTCAGCAATTATTGTTTCTGTGAAACAACAGAAAGGAGAAAGAGGGAAGTGTAATCAGGAAATTACATGTGTTTTTTTATATCCTATCCCTCAATAAGCTTCGTTTTTCACCTTTTCACTTTTGGTTACTGTGAAAGCAGTGAATTTCTTTTGCAGCAATAATGTGAATGACATTGCTCAGGTTGAGTTTTTGTGTCTGTGCTCGTCCCTGAAGATCTTGACATTAGAAGGCAATCCCATCTGTTCAGCCCCACACCCTGAAGCTTCGTCAGAGGTAAGGAAGCTTCACCTGCGTACATAGCTACATGTAGAGGTGACTTTGAACTAAAAAAGTGCAGTTTGAAAGTGCAAACTGACTGCATTGAAGATAAGAAACAAACTGGCTGTGCTTATCTCCCTTTCTTGTAGTCTAATCATTCATGTACAGCTGTATAAAACTCCTTTGGCAACTTTAATATGTACATTTTATGTGTCATCAAGAAGCACATCACCAAAGCTAGCTGTAATTAGCTTGGAGTTGATCTTGTTGAGGAGGAAAAGCAGAATTCCAAGCGAAAACAGAGATATACTGAAGACTGAACACAGCCCAAAGTTTTATTTTACTGTTTCTATTAAATTTGTATTCAACTACACAGAAACATTCACTTTGCTTTGAATATGGTGACAGAATTGTCAACATGTTACCTACTGTACCTTTGTCTTTTAAAAAAAGTAATTTATAATAATAATAAATTTCAGCACACTGTCTCATAGTTTTGATAGTATAATATTACTTTATGATTGCATTGATAAACGCATGTGATCATTGATTGATTTCAACAGCATTTTCTGCACAGGTATACATACACTGTACATTATCAGCTGTACAGAGTGACTGATTCAAAATAATATTAACAAGAATTTCATACTGTACATGAGATATTTGGGCTTTTTACCGGCTTGTTATGAAATATTGTAATAATTACAAGCTAAAGTAAAAATAGTACGGCAGCAGGGATGGGGTAGTGGTGATTGCATTCACCTCCCACTAATGTGACCCCAGTTTGATTATGTGGGTTAAGTTTGTTGTTGGTTCGATCAGATGCGGAACCTCCCTAAAAACCACTTTCATGTGAGAGGAGCTTTCTGGGTAAATAATTATCATTAATTACTAGTGTTAGTTTTACATGTATTACCTTTGTGCTTTTAAATTTTCAGTCCTCGAAGTTTTGGCTTTTTTTGATAATATGACATCAGATTATTTAATTTTACAGGAAATTGAAAGCTATGAATATCGTGCAGCAATTCACAGAGCTGTTTCGAATGTGAAAATCTTGGATGATGAGCCTTTTTTGGTGGAAAAAGTTGGTGGCCAGTCAATGCTGCGGGAGCCTCCAGCATCACATAGGGTGAACAAAGTTCCCAAACATCTCAAAACCGACTTTCAGCTAGTCAGTGAAGGAATCAAGGCAATTATACTTGAAGAGCATGAGAATGATGATGATGATGATGCAGGTCTGTGGATAGACACGTAAATAAGAATGTTTGTTGATTGTTTCAGTGTTATGCAAAAAAAGAAAACCATAAAATTAATCCACAGTTTTTAAATTGTGTTAAAACTCTTCACCTTTGAACCAACCCCATTGACAAGTAAAATTTTCTGGCAATTTAGGGAGAGTAAAATCTATAAGTGTTTCTCACACAGTCGGAAGGAAGGTGTTCAGAAAAGATGGTCTGCATTTTTAAACTAATGAATAATGCTTTGTTTTTGTTAAGTGTTCAGCTTGTCTTTTGTTTTTATGTAAATGCTGTGAAAAGAAATAAATCAAGTGAAGTTTCGATCTTCACAGTTATGAACGTAATTTTTGCAATTGCGTAAAGAAGCCTGAAAATTTCAGGACTTCAACGAGGTTTGAACCCGTGACCTCGCGATACCGGTGCGACGCTCTAACCAACTGAGCTATGAAGCCACTGAGGTTGGGAACATTAGAACCCACAAATGACCAGCTCCCAATGTCAGTGGCTTCATATCTCAGTTGGTTAGAGCGTCGCACCAGTATCACGAGGTCACAGGTTCAAACCCCGTTGAAGTCCTGAATTTTTTGACAGGCTTCTTTACGCAATTGCAAAAATTGCGTTCATAACTGCGATCCATTTCATATATCATTTCATCGTTAAAAGAAATTAAGTTATAAAGATGGGCTCTTACTGGAGAGATGTGAATTTCTTAAGGTAAAACCGTGATTGTATCAAAACTGTATTTATTGAATATTTTTTCAACTGGCTTTTTTGTGTACTTTTTGTTTTGTTTTGCTTTTAACAGTTGAGTCAATGCGACCTGGTTCAGCTGCTGGTAGTGCAAGACATGAAAGACCCTCTAGTGCCATGTCTACAAGACAACGCCCAACGTCTGCCTCCCGGATGCGACCGTCTAGTGCATTGGGACAGCGACCTGGCTCTGCTGGTGGTAAGAGGTTACATGCATAGTCATTTACATCCTGAATGTAGATTGTTGTACATTAAGAATGTTTCAAATACCGGTAATATCTTAAATATACATTTTTAAGGCTTGTAATTATTATTCCTTGTCAGTTCTTAGCAAGTTACATGTACAGGCATGTGCTGTTTGCACTAATTGTCAAGAGATGAAGATCTTGCTCATAGGTTATTGAGGCATGCGATCTTAGATTTGTTAAGTCCACTGAATTTGGCATTGAAGAAACTGACACAATGGACATGTACATGTAATCTATCTAATATTTTGAAGAGCTTTTACTTGACAATGGAAGTTGTCACCAGTTTGGGAGTAAATAATGCTAAATGTAGCTTAGGAGATGTGACCCATTTCTTTGAATTAAGGTGCACGTATCCTTAGCACGTTTACTTTTCCATGGAAAAATGTGGAACTACTGTATGCCTAATAATTATAATTATTATTGTTTTAAATTAGTTTGTGTGCACTGTGATTTTAATTCAAAACACTTTTGTTGCTCACTGTTAGGTAGCTACGAACCTACTAGTACGGGCGTTTTTCAACAAGATGACACAAGTGATCTAACTTATGGTGAGCTCATTTTCCACCCATTTGTTGACACTTCAACCCCTGAGAGTGTCAGTTATAGACTTAACTCTTGCTTATGGTAGACAGTTCGACTTACATGTATTGTTCAGTAAGAGTGCTTTTAAAATTGAAAAATAATTAATTCAGAGGTGTGTTAAAACACCTTGGTTATTTTCTCACATCCTTTTGATGAAAGCAATTTTTTTTGCTTTAAACTTATAAAATCTTAATGGGATAATGAACACAACAGTTAGTAATTATGAGAATGTGGTCTTTCCTTTAATCAGGTTCCAGTCAAGTCATTTGCGGGAATATATCAAGAGCACTGAAATCACGGCGAAAGGTCAGTAAAGAATTCTGTTGCTGAAGACCAAGGAAAGGGCTTGGTGGGGGGTACTGTTTGACAGAATAGGGCTTAATCAGTCAATAGGCCACTTCGGAAAATACCATAACAATCTTTGTTTGTCCCCTCAAATTTTGAATAAGCATTGTTTTTGTTTTCTCTTCGGACCATTGTAAGTCCCAAGAGAAACTGGAAACAATGCTTATGCAAAATTCTGGGGGACAAACAAAGAGTATTATGGTATTTTCCGAAGTGGCCTATGGAGTTCGTTTTTATTGGGAACATTAGTGCATTGTCGTAAGTGCAGAATGAAGACCGTAGAATTCAAATGCGGTACCCCAGGAGCGCGCTGCTTTCAGATATTTTGTGGGACACAGTGGTGCCCATTGGACCATTAGTGAGTCCCCTTTTCTACGACGGGCAGCTCATTTCCCTTCTCATTCGCACCATGGGTTGTTATATTGGGCAATGAAGTTTGACCAATCACAACAGGCATAATCAGAGCAACAGGCCAAATAGAATTGCTTGAGCAATGTGCGGGAAAAACCGCGCGTGCAAGCTGCAGTTTGTAGGAATGCAAACGAGTTAAACATGTCAGCAAAGAAATGGACCCATGTCTTCCAATAGCTTGGTCAGGATACTGACAGCTGCCACTCGTGTGAGCTTGACAACTTAAATCTGCATGAAAAGCGAAACCTCTAGGAAAGCGTGTAAAACGTACTTGTGATCATTGGAGAGATTTATCTTAGCGATTAAAAGTATTTGAGGCTGGATACATTTACGAGCACGCTGTAAGGGTTTTGGTTTGTTTTTTGCTCGCAACTTGGAACGTTTGCTTGTTCTTATTCAGCGAGCACAGTGACAAGGCTCAGTTCAAACCACAAAATTAACTGTCATTTTGCAACTCAAATATTAAACTTCCTTATTATGATAAACTTGTTAATATTTACCTAGGATCTGAAACAACCCAAGTTACCTATGGTAGCTTTTCTTGAAAGTCCTCGGCTTTTTACACCCGAAAAAAGTTATGAAGAGGAAGCTGATTCCACAGCCAACAAGAATGATATTCTTGAAGAGCTGAAAGCGTGGAGGTTGGAATATTCCAAGTAAGGCGCTACATTTACTATTAAAGAGTTATTGATGTTGGAGAGTTTTGGCTTAGTGTTAGAGAGATTTATCGTCTCGTTTACAGCAAACGGCAGACTTCGGACTAAAATTTGCGTTTTGCTAAAGATATAAGATACAAGAAACTTGATTAATAGTTAGCCCCAAGTATTGAACAGCTTTTCAAAGGAGCAAGACTGGGGAGGTGAGCAGCTCCTCTCCCCATTCTTCGCGCGGCTTCGCCGCTCGTTAATTAGCCTCTCGCACCAACAATACCGCCAGCTGCGCAAGCTAGAGCAAGACAAGTTAGAATTTTCACGCTTTTTTGACAATCAGCAGCTTGCCGTTTCCCGTTTCCCGTTTCACGAAAACGCGATGCTCAAATCTCTATATTGGTGGCAAAATGATGTACGTCTGGCTTCTGTTTAGGCTGAATGTATGGTTAGCGTTACCTTGTTCTGCACAGTAAAAGAAGAGTAATCATGAATTGAGATTAAATTTTTGCGAATTGCGGATATTTAATGAATGACATAAAATTCTCTGTAAAAAAAAGTCTTGAGAAAATTCGCGGCTTCAACAGGATTCGCGACCTTCGCGGTACCGTTGCATGCGGTGGTGTATGCTGCGATGCTTCATGAACTTAGCCATGGAGCCACGTCTATGGCATGAGAGTAGGGCAGTGCGTTGCGGGCTCATGTGTTCCCATGAAAGGAGGCCTCCAAGAGTTGAGAGACTCCTTTTTATGCGTTTTGAATCAAGCATGACTACGACTAGAACACTTGATCTTTACGAACGTTTTAACCTCAGACTACGCTTAGATGGTTTTGTTTCTTTCACTATTTCAGGGTATTGAGCAATGAAAGAAGCAAAACATCTCCTGCAAACGAAACTTCTGATGGATCGCTGAAGTGAGCAATCGATTTGGTTTGTCTTCCTTATTTGCGGAGGGGTTCATTCTCAACTAGTTTGTAGATTATGGTTAAATGAATGGAAGGCACAAGAACGTTAGATTATAAATGGATAAAAGTAATGATCTTCGCACTTTCCTTGGCGACTTTGACGAAATTCCAACTCAAGATCTCTGAAATGCCGTTGTATTACAACAACCACATGAACATTGTACCGGCACTGCAGAGTTGTCTCGGCAGTATTTGACGTCACATTCAGAGCGTTTTTTAACTCTTGCATTCGGAAGAAACCCCTTCACAGTCAAAGTAACGTGGCCTACTCCGGCGGCAAGGAGGGCTGTATTCGCTTGCGAATGCTTGAGGTTATAAAAATCCAGCTCGGGAAATTGCTTATGTGTCTTGCATGGTCCCTAATTAAACACCACTTTGCTTTGGAAATAGGCGAGCCTTTGCCTGTTCACTTTGGGTGCGGTTTTTGCATAAGGCTGTTAGATTCAGATTTTTTTAGTATTTACACGTTAAAAATTTGCAGATCACAGAACAAATGAAAAATTACTTTAACACTGGTACTAACGCTGTAAAAAATGCGGTTACCGAAGTAGCTGTAAGCTTTTGGTAAGTCATTGCATTCGTTTACGCAGCCCTCAAGCTTTAATCTGTTAATGTCACCGCTCGTAAACAGTTGTATCTTGCTCACTTTAAAGACAATTCTTTCAGTATTTTATTTTTTTCTTTCAGTGAATTACCGCCGTCTTCTCCCCAACAAGACGTCAGCGCCTCGCAACTGTCGTCCACCACTCCAGGCTACTCACCGTCCCCTCCGTCCGTTAGAAGTTCTCGTTTCTCTGGGAGCCACTCGGTTGTTCGTCGCTCACTTCCCACTCCTCCCCGAGTCGGGAAAGAAATAAAAAGACCAAATACTGCTGCGGACTTCAGGATGCGAAGGTTAGAAATCGTTTTGTTTGCTCCTCTTGTTATTCATTCCTACAGAAAAAGAAATATCCATTGATTCGTTCAGCATCAGTGAATACGTGTCCTCGAGCCGTTAAATAATGTTTTGATGTTCTTCAAGTCAGTAAATAATTGTCATGCCATTTCCAACTTAAGGTTGCTCAAACCAGTTTAACACTTGAAAGAAACTCTCTTATTAGAAGGATTGACACTACAACACTTTATCACTTAACAGCAATGTTATGGTACCATATCAAATACCAATTATTGCTGAAAAAGATTTGGTCATTTTTGTGACGTAAATAGTTACTGCAGCAACAGGAAAGCTCTGCAAGAACACCCCATATTTTGGTTTTGCTGCTCATATCTCAAAAACGAACTGTGTAATCACCATTTGTAATCAGCATGCCAGAATGAAACTTTCTGCAAAGTTTAAAAAATTCTGTCTTGACATACTTGTTGCTGATAACTGCCCACCGACGTCTACTGTGAAATATAATACCTTTGAACATGCTCAACATCTCCTAAATATGAACTCTGAATGGATTAACATTATTACCATCTATACCGTCCTCCTCCGTCTACTACCAATGGCCTTACAACAGCACATTTCTTTTTTTGGAATTTGCAATGTTCTTGGAACACTTAATGTTATATCACTCTCTGGACAAATCTTAATTGTAGGAGACGTCAATCTTCATTTGGATAATACCTCAAACAATCAAACAAGAGAATTTCTGGAACTACTGGATACCCTAAATCTGAGGCAACTGGTAAATCAACCAATTCACGGACTTGGTCATACTTTGGATCGCATAATAACTCAACAGGATGCGAATCTTGTAAATGATACCTGTGTGCACACTCGTTGGCTATCTGGCCATAGCTTTGTAGCTTTCAACCTCTCAGTACAAAAACCTGCGTTATCGTAAATAATTGAAAATTTAAGGTAGCTCTGAATCCGCTGCACAGAATTTTTTTAAACTTTGCAGAGTGTTTCATCTTGGCCTGCTGGTCACTTTTGTGCAATAAAAAATTGGGCTCAAGGACTTCGTTTTTCAGGTATGAGCAACTAAAGCCAAAATATAGGGTGTTTTTGCAAGGCTTTCCTGTTGCCATGGTAACTTGTTACGTCACAAAAATAACTGCATCTTGTTCAGCAATAATTGATGTTTCACATGGTACCATAACGTTGCTGTTACGTTATTAAGTGTTGTAGTGTCAATCCTTCTAATAACAAGGTCTCTTGAAAGTGTTGAGACTGGTTTGAGCCACATTTAATTTAAACTGTTTTCAGTTCCCGAAATCAAATTGATTGGTTTCTACATAAGCTCGACAGCTGACGTAAATGTCTCACAAAATTCAGATGTAACAGCTAAATGTGATTTGCACCTTAGATTTCGACAACTTTCCGGTGAAGCTTCTGTTGAGCAATTGAGGCTACAGGCCATGCAGGGGGACGAGTCTCACGATGTGGACAAAAATGTGGAGTCCAGGTCTTCACCTTCTTCATCCATTGGAGACGACCCGAGAGCACTTTCCACTTTTACGCCAGTGAAGGTCAACCCTCGGACGAGGTAGGAACACAGTAATAAAACGAAACGTGAGAATGGAAAATTGCTAATCGTAACTAGAGGAAAAGGCAAGGTATAGTGATGAGCAGAGTACAAGGAGAACAGCACTGTCTGCAGTTAAGATCGTAAGGCCGGCCTTTCAAGCCCCTGTGTGTGTTTTCCGAATTGAAGAGAGCAACTGCTTGAAACGAAACATGGCTTGGTCTGGAAGTTTATTTCTACGTTCGTTTATGCTTTCGCCATATAGTCCCTGTTGTTCTTATTTATTTTAGGGAGATGCCAGTTAGGGATGGCACCAGTCCCCTTCGAAAACTCCATGACGCCGCACTCCGGGAACCGAGACCAGGAACAGCCGCCGCTGCCCTACAAAAGCGCAAACTGAGGACTTCGAAAGACTGACACACAAGAAACATGTGGAATGGTGTGTTCTAATTTGTTGAGCTTAGAAGATTAAGTGGCGCTTGAATTCGGTCACTCGGGGAGACGTTATGACCGCTGCATACACACGACTCGAAGAAAACGGAGAAGACTTGGTAATTCAGTAGCCCAGTTCCCTTCCTGTGTCCCGTGTAACCGTGCATAGTCTTGAAGTACCATTTGAAGTACCATTTTGGATTCATCTCGGCCTTAAACCTAAGCTATCCGTCGTTATTTCGCGCGGACAATTTGTCTTCCAGTAAACGATCCTGGTAGTAGGTGGTCGCCTGACCACCCCAACATATAAAAAAATTTGGTTTCAAATGAAATGACAAAGATAGATGACCACTGCGTGTTGAGTTTTGATCCCTTGAGGGATTACGGTCGAAACGTCAGCTTTCAAATATCTACACGGTCGTCAACCTTACCGTATTTACTCGATTAAAACGGCCGCGCCCTCGATTAAACGCCGCACCCAATCAGAAGAATGCGTCGTTTATTTGAGGATTGTAAGAAAAAAGAAGAAGAAGAAGAACTTTATTTAAGTGTCAAAGTATTTAGCTAAATATAAGCTAATTGAGGACACTACAGGAACATTCCAAACACAAAAGTAATACTCTAAAATATTTACAAATTTGAAATTGCTTGATTAGAGAAAATCTAAAATACTTACAAATTTATAACTTAGTCTCGACTAATCTAAAATATTGACATGTCTATAATTACTTGGTATCAGCTAAACAATTCAATTGAGTGGCAGTCACTGGACAAAAAGAGATAAAATGAAATAAAATTCCATTGCAAAGGTGGTTTGGTAGAGCATAAATTGCAATTGATGCACGTGCCCTCAATTAGACCTGTCAGGTTTTTCTTTCTAATGCTTTTTCTAAAATTGTCCAGTGACTGTCGCTGTCGATCGCTTAAGGACAGTATGGACCAAAGATATGGACCCTGATATCTGATCGATTGTTTTCCGTATCTTACTGTAGAGTAGCGAGGTATTTCAAATTCAGCATTTCTTAAGGAGTAACCTTTGTTTGCTGTATTAAAAAGCTCAACTATGTAATCAGGCGCCCAAGCCATTTCTAACTTTGTACATAAAAGTTACAATGTCTTGAAGGCCCCTGTTGTAGAGAGAGGGCAGCTTTGCCCGGCGTAGAAGATCTTCAGAAGTGTCTGTCCTGCAGTTGTAAGTTACTCTTAGAGCGTGTTCTTGCAGTCTCTCCAGTTTTCACCTCTCAGATTGTTTACAAAAATGCCATACGATCTGGTAATACGTCAAATGAGGAAGAATGGTTGCTGTTAGGTACAGTTGAAGCTTGGTCTTGGATGAGATAAGGTTGCGTAGCCTTGATAGCGCCCCTATTTTCTTACTCGCTTTTTTGCAGATGTCGCTTATATGTTCAGTGAAGGTGAGTTAATCATCTATATGTGTACTACAATAATTCTTAAATTGCCTGTTGGTTTGAGTTGTTGATCCGTCGGCTTCCTGGGAGAGTACTCTCTAGAGAGTAAAGGAACTTGCGACGTTAAATAACGTGTACCTTTACCTTGCCTTTACCATTATCGATGTCGAGGGTACATTCATCCTTTGCTGCCTTGTCAACGTTTCGAGGCGTCATTGCTAAAACTTGGTGCGTCTTCGGGTTAGCATGCGGAAGACTCGCCTTGTACCATTGCGATACATTTCCGCCTTTTTTTCTAGATCGGCGGTCACAGCCGTAATATTAGATCCGCCTTGATAGACCTGATGGTCATCAGCGTAAGAGAACAAGTTGCTAGTTCGTACGTTTAAACATAAGTCATTTTGGAACAAGTACACGTTTAGGGACGGTGCGTACTAGTGTTATTGTGCCGCATACGTTCTGCGCATCTCGAGATACTCTGGTTTCCTATCGGTGATGCTATCTAATTCAGGGATATTATTGTGCGACTTAAAACTATCCGGAAAAAAAGTAGATCTTAGTAAATACTCTTGGTATCCAAAAAAAAATTTGTGGGTAACCATGCATTTTTGAGAGATAATTAAGCTTCAATTTGAGAAAAAAACGTCATGCATTTCTTCGTATTTTAAAGCTTTTTACAAATATTATTCATGCATTATCTTTGAAAAGTGCGTGGTTACCCCCAATTTTCTTCTAGGATTTCAATAACACTTGTTAAGATCTACATTTCCTGCATAATCATAAACCGGGGCTAAAATACCTTTTATTTAGTAGGCACCGTCCTTAATTTTCTGATCTTTGATCTCAAGTCAGACAATTACTATTCTATCTCGGCAAAAAACGAGACATAAGAACTTTAAACATGATTCTGTTTTAAATAATATTTACAAACGATCTACCGTAATTGTTGCCAGTGATTTAAATTAAGAAGTATGATTTTAAAATAAACGCCGCCCTTGAATAAACGCCGCATCGGACACGCTCAAAATTTAATAAAC
>NC_090877.1:48237891-48245391 GCF_036669935.1 Montipora foliosa | reverse complement strand
CCCGGAGCTAGGGAAGAAAATTTTGACAGGTGGCGGACACAAGCACGCTCTGCATCTTGGGATGGAGCATGCAAGTTTGTTCCGAGCTGTGCTACGTTTCTTGTTCTTTTGCGATAGTCGAGTGATTTTCTCTCAGCGTATACTTAACTTTTCCTCGCAGTCACTGCAAAAGCGTACGCTGAGATAGGGATAAGCAAGCGAACGTTCGTTTATTGTAAGATGGTGGAAGAATGCAAAGCTAGACTAGTCTCGTCGACCTTTTTCGGACGAGAGGAAGTGTGACCAGTTGAACCCTGTGTGGACATGTAATTGTACGTAAATCTCTCACACTCGTCATCTGGTTTCGTCTGGGCTTCGGCGCTTTGTTCTATCGGCAAGATGATGTGTGATATAATGCCTACGATCTCTGAGGACCCGCCAGAGCTCCATTATGGACAAAATGAAGAGACGAACTTCGAACAACTGATGGTTAATATGCTCGATGAACGGGACAAGCTTATGGAAACTCTTCGAGAAACGCAAGATTCGCTTGCGCTGACGAAAGCCAAGCTTAGCGAATGCCAAAAAGAGAAGGACTCGCTTATGAATCACTTGGAATCTGTGCTTAGTGATGTAAGGATGTCTTCCAGCTTTGTCTTTATCTGTGCGTAGTCCATGCTATGTGGAATGACCACTCATATGCATATGGTTTCACTCAAACACGCCATGTTTGATCTGTAATTGACTGTCATTTCACCATCCGAGTGTTTGTTCATTTACATCACACGGCTTACATGGCATTGAACTGTACTTTGGGCTTCATTTTATAAAAAAAAAATTGTTTCCCCAGTTAGCGACTGTGTCGCTCAAATGTCGTGATTATTCGAAGGCGAAATTCCAGATTGGGTCAAGAATTCTGTTATCGTTTCTGTGCTGCTGCATTCCTAAACACGATGGCGGAAAGTTTGCCTTTATTTACAGCCTGTACCATTACATTTCCTTGCATAATAATGATAATAATAATCCGTGTTTGCGACCGGAGAACTGATAATTTTCAAAATTGTTCGTGTTGTGGGCTGGAGATCATGCATATTTATGCTATTTGCTAAAATTTTGCTTCGATGGTGGCGTCTTGAAAGCTTAATTTCTGTCTTGCATCTCACACGTGTTAATGTACATTTTCGATTTTATTCGGTGATGTCTCTTTTATTTAGGGCGATGATCAACTTATTGAAAGGCTGGCTGGCTTAGATGGAATTATCACCGAATCAGGGAATAATTTAAAAGAAGATTCAAACAAAAACAGAGTTCGAGTTTTGGCTGAGGTGAGTACAGTTTTCTGCTTAGCTTCTCATCACTTGCATTTATTAACACCACTTAAATTGAAAGCATTCTTTTAATTAGTACTTTCTCGGTTTTGTTTGAGTTGTGTTCCTCGGAGAATATATGTAAGCGATCGAGCATGTCTTGTACTCTGGGCTGTTTGTAAACAATGTATGTCGGTTTCTATTGTACAAGCCGTGATCTTAATTTAAGAATTCTACGCAGAATTGTACCGAATGAAGCTAGCGTTTCAGGTTTTAATTTGAAATATCGTCATCTTTTGCCTAAGGCGAACTTAATAAAACCTTTAACGTAAATTAACTGGCTAAGGTGCATTAGACAAGTCCTCAGTCTTAAAAAGGAAGACTTTTTTAATTTTCTCCACATTTGACTAAGAAAAAATAATGAATTTCACTACTTCGTGTCTGTATTGTGTGAATTAATTTCTTCTTGGGGTGCAAGACCGTCTCATGAAGTTTTGCCAAAGATGGAATTTCGTTCTTTTATTGGTTGGTGTCGCAAAGAAGTACTTTTAGCATATCCTGAAATTTCAAGCTTGTCAGTGATAATTTTTATTCAAACTTAACGAATCATTTACAGTCATGTCGGCGAAAATCACGATTTATCTTTTTGTATCAAGCTCGCGTCCCAGCTTGAGCCAATAACTTATTGTGCAAGAAGAGCTATCTTTTTTGCAAAGTTTTAATGTGTTCTTTGTGTGTATTTCCGGCGAATAAATTTACTAATTTTATTTCAGTGCAGGACTCATTCAAGCAGCAAGAATTTTATCGTGGAATTAAATCGGTTTTCATGTGCAAAGCTGTTATTATTTTCTTCTTTGGCACTTAGCTAACGGAGATTTGCGTTTGGCTGCATGAGTTAGGCCATGGCCACTTTGATAATTGAACGTCTTTAGAGCACCAAGAAAATTTGTGGTGACTAATTTCTAGCTTGGTCGTCTTATTTCTGTGGGAAATTACTTGCATATAAGAGTGTATGTTTCCCTGACAAAAGCGTCGCGCGATCGGAGAAGAGTCTCTTTGTTCAGACAGTATTATGTTTACAGATCGCTTTTACGTCTGATTTGCATAAGAATAAATTTGTGATCGTCAATTGTTGAGTAAGTGCATGCCTTGTTCGACGCAAATATGTTTCGCATTCTGTTATCTGTGGTTTGTTCCCGTGTAATCGGAGCCACTTTTTCGTGCAATGTTGCACAAGACGAGTTATCTTGTGTATATGTTATGCCATGTCACTTTGTAGTGGAAATCACAAATAAAACATTGCGTCAATCACAATACACTCCGGACCGGGAATTCTCTAGCTGCCGGTATGTAAATATGAACTGACACAGTCACGACATACTTTTTCGACGCCCTTGTTGACACTTTGAAAGAAGATTCATGTGTTTTTCCGGCCTTTGAATTCACAAAGGTGCTAAAACCACTTGAAAGTACAAATAACTATCTTAAAAGAAAATATTTGTAAATTGTTTTGGAAATTTTGTGAATTGTTCTTAAAGCATGTAGTGTTCATTCATACACTACTAAATATGACTGCATTTGTTTCTTGGAGAGCATGTTAACTTCATATGCAACTAATGATCACTAATGAATTACTTATTTTATTTTATTTTTTCGGATGGTTAAAATGTTTTTAAATGTGGCTGTCCGAAAAATAATGATCACAATATTTTGACATAATGTATTGATTCTAGTATTCTAATTGATGTTTAATTACAATCAAGTTAATTTAGCTTCAGAAGAATATTTCCAAGAAATCCTTGTTGGAATTCAGCTATGGCTAGATAACGAAATACTAATTCATGAACATTGACTTTTCTCTGGTAAAGAAGATAAACACAAGCATGCTTTGAACATTTACTGTAAACCTTTCATAGTCATGCACATTAATGATACAACAATTTTTTAAGTACACTAAAATTCACAAAATAAAAAGAAAAGTTGTCTGATGATTCAAAACTATGAATGAAATTTTGTTCAAGAATACCAGGCCTCTTTTTGAAAATGAGGCTTAAAATGTTAAAGGAGATTATACAAAGGCTCTGGGCCGGGTTGTTCGAAAGCTGATTAACTTAATCCAGGATTAGCTTAAACTTTTGTTTCAAGTTTTAACTTTTTGGTGAAAGTTTCTTTTGCTTATTTTTGTTTTTCAAGATTGACTTCTTCTAATGTAAAGTTTTGCCGAATATGTCAGTGTTGACCAGCACTTGGGAGCAGAGAAATAAACACCTTGGTTAATGTTTAATCTGGGATTAGCATTAATCGGCTTTTGAACAACCGGGCCCTGGTTGCTAAAATATAAATACAGTCTCTGTTTTTTTTTTTTTTTTTTAAATTTAACTTTTGATTTTTTTGTTCTTTTTCTTGATTTTAGATTTTAATCTTCATTTCATATTTAGAGAGTCTTTGTTTTGTATAGTCCCTGTCTATAAATGAGTATTTTCCTTTTGTGCTAATTACAGCCTCATTTTGACTTTTATGCGTAGAGATGAACTTTCCAGAGATCACTTGCTTTTCTGATTTTATCCATTTTAACAAAAAACGGAAAAAAATCTGTGTGTGAGAAGTTACAAATATTTCGCATTTTATGCTCTCGTGCAATCGAAGTTTTCTTTATTAGACTAATATGTATTGTTTTTAAAGGTCTATTTCACCTCAGAAAAAGACATCAGCTGCAAAGATTACTTTAGTTATATTAGTTAAGTTGAATTGAGTACGTTTACCTGATATAAATTTCACCAATGTAGCTTTTCTTATTGCTGACAGTTGTAAGCTAAGATCGTCTTAAAGTAACGCAATCTTCTAAAAGTGCACCTCATGATATCGAAAACGAGCACGGTGACCCCCCTTTTTTTTTTGGGCCTTTTTGGCAAAAATAGATCATTGACTTTCTAATTAACAACGATTTAGACAAACATATACTGGCAAAAACTAGCGATGAAAGTGTCCGACGTTTCGGCGACATCTTGGCGCCATTGTCAAGGGAAACTAAATTAAATATGCGATCTCAAGAGAAACTAAGAGTCCAGAGTCATTAAATTTGCATGAGTTAGACAAAGACCTTAGCCCGAATTGAGTCTGATTGTACATTAAAACACGGTCGTAATTGTTTAATGAGTAACATCTCATTAACTAGACAATCGAACTTGTTCTGGCATTTTTTCAGCACATTAAAACAACGCAGGCAGGATTCCGAAGGACCTTCACAATTGTTTTAATGTGTTGAAAAAATGCCAGAACAAGTTCGATTGTCTAGTTAATGAGATGTTACTCATTAAACAATTACGACCGTGTTTAAATGTACAATCAGACTCAATTCGGGCTAAGGTCTTTGTCTAACTCATGCAAATTTAATGACTCTGGACTCTTAGTTTCTCTTGAGATCACATATTTAATTTAGTTTCCCTTGACAATGGCGCCAAGATGTCGCCGAAACGTTGGACGCTTTTATCGCTAGTTTTTGACATTGACTTTCTGGGTGGCAAGTTTAAAAAAAATCTGTTCGTGGGAACATTGTGGGAGCGAACGTCCTTAATAAGATGCACACCCAACTTTGATTTCCAACACAAAGTGACCCCAACCCATTCACACCTTAAAGTGCCCCCAATCAGCCAGTAAAATTTCTGGTCTTAGCCAGAGTAAAAGCTACAACTCTCACTCTCAGTTCCACGGGGAAGGGTTAAGTCTGAGCATTTCTACCTGTTTCTAACAGGGCTGTGCTCTAGCAACGCCTGTGGTCCCTGGCAACTAACTTTTGCCGTTAGGCTTCAAAATTCATAGAGTTGGGGATACCTAAAGCATTTCCTATAGCACAGCCTTGTTTAGCACTAAAATAAGAAAGCTTTTCAGATCAAGGATTTTGTTAATACTATTGTAATCAATGAGCTTGTGTAACCAACAATAGAAATAAATAATAAGGCATTGGTTTATAGAAACCGATTTAAAACGGCTTATTCAGACTATAGGAAGAATATAATGGTGTGCCCTGTTTGGGAGATAGTTGGTCCTCTGTGGTCACAACAACCCAATCAGTGTAGTCTCTCTCTGTGGAACTAGTCCTTTTCCACAGTTTGATGTGTATCACTAAGCTCTATAGCTTGTGTAGAAAAGATTTTTACTCTGCCCTTGTGAAAATGCAATGTCTCTAAAGATTGGGGATTTTTTAGTCTGAAATAAAATTAGGTACTATACACTGTATAATTATCTTTTTGCATCAGAATTGAGAAACCTTGCAATGACAATTCTTAAGGAAATGGAAAATGTTTATGATAACGTCACAAAGAAATTTTCTGCAGGGATTTCATTGAAATTTGAAGCTAGCAGTCAATTTGGAGACTGGTTTGCTATTTGTTTTTTAAAATATACAAACTAACCAGCATAATTTTTTGCCCTTAGGATTTTGCAACAATGCTGAAAGAGTTAAACCAAGCGAGAGAACAGCTCTTAGAAAAAGATGAAGAAATTAGTGAACTGAAATCAGAGAGGTGCAATACAAGAGTGAGTCAAATAATTTGCCTTTTGGAAGCCCGTCCCTTCGTTGGGGGGTGGGGGTGGGTATTGGAATCGTTCATACTTACTTAAGGAGTTGACACCCTGATGGACACTGAAGAAAGTTTTCAAAGTAGAGAATAGTTGAAGGGAATTAAGATAGTTAGGCGGAATAAAGTCACTTGAGTCAGCAGGCATCTGATTTGTCTTCACTCTTGGGTAAACTCAGTGGTAGAGCATTTTCAATTAAATGGTATAATGGTCATTGGTTGAATTAACGTTCAGTTATGTTGTTTTTTTCTGGCTTTTCTCATTGCTTCCTTGACTATGATTATCACTCTCTTCCGTTTCTATTTGTCATTTTAAGTAATTCTCTTTTTTACAGCTGCTTCTAGAACATTTAGAATGTTTAGTAGCAAGACACGAGAGATCGTTACGAATGACAGTTGTCAAGAGACAAGCAGCAACTACAGGAGGTGTGTCGTCTGAAGTAGAAGTCCTCAAGGCACTTAAATCCCTGTTTGAACATCACAAAGCCCTGGATGAAAAGGTGACTTATTTTGTATATGTTGAACAATTTCTGCAGTTCCACTTTTTAAATGGTGTGATTTTTGCAGTGACAAAACAAAGATATGGTTATTTTACTTGTATTAGGCAGATGAGCATGCCCATTCATTTGACTTCTGTCCAGAACAACCATTGTTTTTTTCTGAGATTGTGTAGTCCTAGTTTCTTTCTTTTACTGGTCTAAAAACTTTTGGCGTACTCTTTTACTTAAAGGGAAACTGAAGGCCAAAATCAGCAATTTTTCCAACTTTTTGTCTTTTGGAAAGCCTAACATAAGTAAAGTTAAGTTTTTGAAGTTATTTCTTCTCGGTTCCTGTTTTTTGCGAGAAAATTACATTCGAAGTAGGGCTTTTCCCACTTTTTCGGCCTTTTCAGTGCAAGCTCAAAAACTAAATCAGCAGCCTGCTGTGACGTATTATATGGGGAACAGAGATTTCATAATCAAGAGAAACAAGTTAAACATAAGTGCTGCTCTGGATATTTTCCTCGCTGCTTTGCTGTTTCTTCGCGGACTCATGTTCACGACAAACATCAGTCTAAAGACTGCTTCTATATGGGGTATTCTCGCATTTCTTTCTCATATCATACGTCATAAGCTGCAAAAATGACCACTGATTCCTCTACACTGTATTCTGAGCTGCAATGCTGATGGCCCAAAAATCGGAATAGAAACATTTTTTTTAGGTGGAAAAACGATGAATATGCCAGGAAAAAAGTTGAAAACATTATTGTGCATGGTCTAAAGTGTAAATAAAAAATGCTTATTTTTTTGCCTTTAGTTGCCCTAGCCTTTAACAAGGTACATGTACCTGTTTTCGTGAATATTTTTATTTGTTTTGAAGGTGCGTGAGAGACTACGACAGGCTGTGGACAAGAATAACTCCCTTGAAGCAGAACTGGAAGAAACAAGAGAAAAGGTGAATAAGAAGCTGAAGTTATCAAGCCTCTTATGGTTCTTTGCATTATCTCCGTTGTCAGTTATTTATTCATTGATATCTGTAAAGGTTTTTTTTTCTCGTTTAGCTGAAAGAGCTTGAGCAAGAGAATGAGGATATTCGACTGCGTAATCTCAGAAGGGTGAGGACCGAGGAAAAGCTTCATACATCAAGCGACATCTGTC
>NC_090877.1:48197891-48225391 GCF_036669935.1 Montipora foliosa | reverse complement strand
AAGGGTAAATTAGAGTGTGGTATAATAATTATTATGTGTTATGTGTTATGGTTCAGTTTTATAGTTTTATAGATTATGATAACGAGTATTAGACAAAGAAAAATCAAAATTGAAGTGGTTTGAAAAATTTGAGACCAAGAAAAGATGTGAATCGTAACATACATCCTGCCCTACCATTTATCCTAATCAGAGGCACTGGTGGTGTTTAAAAAGAAGTTTGGTATGCAGGTGAGTCTTAATCGTAGATTTTGCTGCAACCACAGCTCTTATTGCATTTTTTTTGCAGGAGCTTGTTGCATCATCTACGTCTTTTCCATTCCCTCCATTTGATCCAATGGATACTACGCCAATATGGGTATGTATAACAATTGATTCTTAGGGCGCGATTGATTGACCCTTTTCCGGAATAAGAATACGTGGAGTGATGATGAAAATGGTACGTTTGGCTCGTTTCGAAGCAGCAAGGATAATAAAAATATGTTTAAAATAGCGTTTTAGCAGATGTTTGACAATTTTGATGTGAATCTCCGTAAAACCAAAGGATTTCTAACTTATATTCCATGTATTCTTATTCCGGAATACGGTCAATTGAACGCACCCTTAAATCAATGCGCAACCTAACTGAAATGTACACAAAAATTTGGTTGTATCAACGGAGGTGATAATGTAAATTGACCACCGTACAGGGATTGTTAAAGCTGACATTTCAAGCATTAGCCCTTCGTCAGAGAGAATTGGTTAATGGTTTTTCAGTGAGTGATAAATGGATTCGCTCTGACGAAGGGCTAATGCTCGGAAAGGCCAGCTTTTAGAACCCCTGTACAGTGGTCAATTTACATTATCAACTCTGTTGATACAACCAAATTTTTGTGTACTTCTTCCCCACTGACGCAGTAACACAGTTTCTTTAGAAACTACCCCCTTCTAACAGAAATGTGGCTGTGACTTTGGAATGCAGTGCAGTTACATGGGCATCACTTAAAGATCCATCCATTTTTCAAACCTTTTTAAACTTGAAAATGGTAATATATACATGAAATTCCTTTACCTTTAAATTTTCACTATTGTATATACGTGTATGAATGACAAACACTGAGGATGAGGGAAAAAACAATGTTTGATGTCATTATGGCATCATTTTCAAGTAAAGAAGTAAACCAAATTTGTACTGATAAAGAAACAGTAAGAGGTGACAGAATGTGCATTGGAATGGTTCTCGTTATGGAAGGAAACAGAGATCATGCAATTGTGTTCATTTCAGGTGAAGTCGAGCAAGGAAGGGTCGCTTAACACTATTGGTGATGCCCATACACCTCCCACGCCCCGTTCAAGTGCCTCTGATTCGACAGAGAGCTCTAAACCAAGTCAGTCAGGAGTCAACAACAACTCTGTTCCCGAGGATACAGCAAATGGAGGTCCTTCTACCAATGGCATGGTTAAAACAAGGTAATACAGTGGTGCTTTCTTTCAGTTGCATCCAGCTTTACAGGGAAAACATCGTTGACATCACCTATTGTCATTGGCTGTCAAATAACAAAAGCATTGTTTGTGAACAGATATCTTTCCTATTAGCCAATGTCTAAAATACCATTGTACTTTTTGTTTGTCCCTCCAAAATTTTGCATAAGCGTTGTTTCCAGTTTCTCTTGGGACCATCAGAAGTCCCAAGAGATAGTAAAAACAATGCTTATATGCAAAATTTTAGACAGACAAACAAAGAGTATTAAGGTTTTTTGATATTGGCAAATAGTACTTGCTTCTAAATTGTCACAGGGTAATAAGGTGCCTTGTATGGCTTGCAGTCAAACCAGCTTAAGTTAGCCTGTGTACAGCCGCCCCCGATTTGTTTTGGGAGAGCATGTGGCTATACACAAGCTATCTTAAGTGTACTCTCAAATTTTTAATTGTTTTTTATTTAATAGTTATTTTGAGAAAAAAAAAGGAATTGGTTAATCATTTTGAAAGATAGCTATTTTAGAGAAAGTGGTATTCAGTTCCAACTTATAGGTTGATCCATTTTTCTAGGGATAATTCAGAGGACTCTTTACCAAGTGTCACAAGCACAACCAGTAGTGCGGAATCATTATCAAAGAACAGTTCACGCAAAAAGGGAATCAAGGGATCCATTGGACGCATTTTTGGAAACAAAACAAAGACTAAACAAAAGGACTCTTACGGAGTCCCCACAGACACTTACTCACTGCCCAATGAACCTGAGCAAGGTGGCACAGGGCAGCGTGAGTTGGATAGAAAATATAAAAATAAGTCGCATCTGTTAGCTGAGGCATTAGCAGCTGGAACTCCTTTTGCACTGTGGAATGCACCTACAGTTTTAGCTTGGCTGGAGGTAAGTTGTTGGCATCTTTGTCAGCTATGCAATGCAAACCGTGGAAAAGCTAGGAGAAAAGCCAGAGAAAATAATGCTTTCTGACAAACAGCACAAACCTCTGGATACGGACATGTCATCAACAACAAGCGTGGCAAATAGAAATAGGGCAAAGCTGAGGTTTACTACGCAATCTGCTAAGATAGCAAACAAAATAGCGAAGAGCACACGCATTGCTCTTGGCTTTTATGTCATGTAAGATCAAAAGCACGAGCTTCTGGTAACATAATATATAACTATGTTGTGGTTCAATAGTCCAGTTTCAAGTTCTCCATGACCGCTGAATAAAAACACTGAGGACGCATTTTGCAGGGTTAGCCTCCATCTGAGGTGAATATATTCACAAATTCCAGCGAGAAGATGACTTGTTTACTACTCTGTCTATTGTTTAGTTTCAAATTTCAGGCACCTTCCTGCCGGTATTCAGTTCAGATGGAGGCTAACCTTGTAAAAATGCGTCCTCAGTGTTTTTATTCAGCGGTCATGGACAACTTGAAACTGTACTATTTTATATTTGAAAATTTGGTTTTATCAACGGAGTTGATAATGTAAATTGGCCACCGTACAGAGATTCTAAAAGCTGACGTTTCGAGTGTTAGCCCTTCGTCAGAGCGAATCCAAGTTTAGCTTTTAGAATCTCTGTACGGTGGCCAATTTACATTATCAACTCCGTTGATAAAACCAAATTTTTGTATACTACTTCCCCACCGACGCAGCACCACAGTTCATTTAGAAACCACCCCCTTCATTTATTTTATATTTGGTTTGAAATTTTTTTAACTAGTTTAATTTTGATTTCTCATTTGTTTTAGATTATGACAATGAACAAGAGACAAAAAAAAAATCATAATTGAGCTGGTTTAAAGAATTTGAATCGCAACATATACATACCAGTAAAAACGTTTCATGTTTTCCTATTTTTGAAATGAAAATTCCAATTTTGTCCTAATTGTTACCACTGTCAACCCTATTTTCAGTCTTATTTGTCACTTACTCTGCTCTTGTAGAATGCATGCAAGACCTTGTTTTTGCTGTGCAATGTTCGGCTTAATAATTATTAAGAATCAGAGTAGCATTAACTTTAACCCTTGAAAAATTCTTGCGCATATGCTTTTGTCGTGAATAGGAGTTGCGTTATTATCTTGTTGTTTTCCGGTGTTGAAAGCTTGACTCAGTTTCGTTGGCATTGAACTTTGAACATTAAGACATTTGATATGGCTAGATTAGAGGGCTTGTTTTCGTCAAAAGAGGAAGTGTGGGAACTGCAATTGTAGGTATGAGATTCCTCGTAATTGAATTTTTTTTTTGAAACCCAAGAGATTATGAAGTCCTTCGTCGGCGGTGACCAATTCCCGGATTTTTTTAAGCTGATTCGAAGTTTGCGGCCAAGACCCGTGGACTCCTAAATTCGAGGTGAAAGTGATAAAGAATTTTTCTGACATTGATCTTCTTTTGTTTTAGTTGTGGGTCGGTATGCCTGCATGGTATGTTGCAGCTTGTAAAGCCAATGTCAAGAGTGGAGCCATCATGTCGGTAAGATATTATGGTAATAATAATCACCGTTCTTGTCGTCATCGTCATCGTCATCGTCATCGTCGTCGTCGTCGTCGTCGTCATCGTCATCATCATCGTCATCGTCATCGCCTCGTCATCATCATCATCATCTTCATCATCATCATCGTCATCGTCATCATCATCATTATCGTTTTGTTAGTCCCACGGTTATGTAGTCAAAAAGTGCGCTGCAGCATGATTTCGGAGATTGTAAAGTGGCAGATCAAATGTTCGTTTGGGATGAGATTTGGAAACGGTAACAACGGAACCAACATACTCAACCTCCACGTATGGCTTCAAGTCCTGAATAGACCAATTTCGATATATTAAAATTAAGTCCTAAACAAAAGACATCATCACGAGGCTCTGGGGAATAAATATAAGGATTTGTATGAGTTTATTCCCCAGAGCCTCGAGATGATGCCTTTTGTTTTCGACTGAATTTTAATATATCGCAATTGGTCTATTAAACCCGGCCACTTTGGTTGCCCTCCAAAATTTGCATAAGCATTGTTTTTATTTTCTCCTGGGACTGTTGTAAGTCCCAAAAGAAACTGGAAACAATTTTTATATCAATTTTTGGAGTTCAAACAAAGAAGAGTATTATGGTTTTGTTTTAAAAAGTTGCCTGAGGAATAACATCTTCTGGCGCCAGAGAGCATAAAAGCTATTTAAGTGGCCAAAAGTCCATAACCCAGAAGCCTCGATCTGCGATGGAATGCGGTCCTCAGTTTTTGGTATTACGGACCTTAAGATCGCGGACGGCAAACTCAGCGAGAACACACCACCAAACAATAGATGGTTTTCACTCACGTGACTTGGCGGCCATACAAAACAGTACAAAATGTATGCATGGAATATGCATAAAAATAGAGTTTGGTTCCCAAAGGAGAGAACGTCTATTGTTCTTGTACACCAACATGGCTGCTGTGACCTCACCTGAAAACGATCTCTAGACATTAATGAGCAAAACAATGGCTCTGCACGTTGGCTTTAAAGTTATGTACATTTCTTTCCTTTCTCTGCCAATTTGCCACGTGAAATGACCAAATCTCAAGTTCTATGACGAGAGCGCATCAGGGCAAATCTTTTCCTTCTTAGTTTCAACAATGTTCCCCCAAATTCAGTTCCTGGATATTTCGCATGGTTGGTGGAAGTAGAACAAACTGGAATAATCACGAAAAACTTTAAGAAACTAAACTAGCAATTTGAAATGACGTTTTCGTGGCCGTCGCCGTCTTAGATCTTAAGGTCCCTAATATCTATTTAAGAACGGCTACGGCTAGATTTTTGCGGGGGAAAAACCGTGGCGGTATAGAAACTCTCTGGGTTATGGCCTTACTGAAGAGGGCAAAGGGTTAAGTTGAATTATTTGTCTACTGCAGGCACTGTCAGATACGGAGATTCAGCATGAAATTGGGATTTCAAACCCTCTGCATCGACTCAAGTTACGACTTGCCATTCAAGAGATCGTTACTCTTACAAGTCCATCCTCGCCAACAACCAACAGGAATGTACGTATACTGCAGGAGTTATCTGCATCCTGTTAATTTCTCACCCAGGTTTTTTTCTTTCTGGAGTCACTTTTGTTCAGAAATGCACGTTATTAGTTGCGCACATAACTCTTAATATCCACCACAAAGTGCGATGAAGGCTAGCGTGCAATCTGGCTCATCCGTTGAAAGTGGTGCACGGTCGAAATTTAGGGGCTGGGTTAGAAGTTCCGAAACTACTAACCAAGCCTGCCTGGAGGCTAGGTGAAGGCGAAACGTTTGTTAGCTATTTCCAAACGTATGGTAAAAGGTACGGTTGGCGATATTTGTAGGTTTTGGTAAATACAGCGGCTTTTTACTGCTACTTGAGGAGAACAGATTTTAGGGGACATTTTGTTACATGAATTGTCTGTATTGGGCGTTTTCACTCACGTGACCAGCAGCTATATTGGATTACTGAAACAAAAGAAAGTATTTGCATTAAATATATTTTTTTTTTTAATTTGCTCTTCGTAGCAAGGCTAGAAAAGCTTATTTGCATTAAAACAGAGGAATAGTTTCTCTGGCCGCCATTATGAAAGAGGTGTGTGCGTTCTTTAACGTCCAAGGGAAAAGGTATGAACAAAGAATACTGTGGAGTGGGACTAGAAATTCTCTGGCGGCCATTTTCTCCCTTCCCGTTCAAAACCTTTATCTTGGTCTCTTATGCCAGCGGAAATTGGAAAAAGTTTTCTGCCTTGAATGAGATCAAAAAGCGCGAAAACCAAAGATAGCACGTTCGCAGTTCTTTGTGGATTGTCAGTGAATTCACGCCTCTGTTGCATTGTCTTTTCAGTCTCTAGTTTATGGCGAAATGAATCACGACTGGATCGCTAATGAATGGCTGCCAAGTCTAGGACTTCCTCAGTACAAGGTAAGAAGACCTTTTAACTGTCATTTTATAGTATCAGAAAGGACAACGGAAGTACTTCTCAGAGCAGAGTTAAGAAAGGCGACACTCGTAAGCCACTTGTGGCGTGGAAAATTTACTGCACATGTATCTGAAGTGTAGCTCTCAGATTAGGGCCGAGAGAGAGAGTTCGCTGAGGTCGCTTGAATCGAAGCAGGAGTGGTGAAAGGTGCGTCACCCTGCAGAAATATACCAATCCTGCTACGCACTGAACGTCTGAACCGCGCACCGGTGGAGTGGGACCGTTGGTTGGTTCAGTTGGTTGAGCACCGGGCTGCCATGCGGGAGGTCGTGAGTTCGACTCCGGCCGGACCAACACTCAGGGTCCTTAAATAACTGAGGAGAAAGTGCTGTCTTTGTAATTACATCTGCAAATGGTTAGACTTTCAAGTCTTCTCGGATAAGAACGATAAGCCGGAGGTCTCGTCTCACAAATAACTTCCACGTTCATTAGTTTCCTGTGGGACGTTATAGAACCCACACACTATTCGAGAAGAGTAGGGGATGAAGTTCCCGGTGTTGTGGCTGTCCTCTGTGTGTATATGGGTGGGTGGGTATAGCAGGTCCACATCAGCCGAATAGCTGCCAAAAGTTCAACCTGCTTAAACAAATAAATAACAAACAAACAACTTGTGCCTCCCTTTCACGGCTATAGCAATACACTTTTTTGTTTGTGTTTTTCTGTTTTGCCCCTTGAAGAGTACCTTCCAGGAATGTTTAGTAGATGCGCGGATGCTGGAACACATTAGCAAGAAAGAATATCAAAAGTACTTGAAAGTAGTGGACGGTTTTCATAGGTGCGTATGCCTGAATTATTTCCGTGAACACTTGCAAATAGGGAACTTAATTAAGCGCGGGATGTTTTGAGTCGTGGACGGAAACCGGAAGTGAACATTTCGCAGACCAGGACAGTGGTTCCTCCCCGATTTTTAAACCTAATCGTCTCCAATGGAAAAAGTATCAAGAAATTTAAACGAGGTCGTATGAAGACAAGTTTAGAAGGGAAACAGCTGTCTTCGGGTTCCGGTCCGTGGCTCTGAAATGTCGCTGATTGCTGTAGCAGACATGTTGTCCATTAAATGAAGTTCTTTCCTGTGCAGTAAGCGTGAAAGCTTACAGCTTGACTTTTGACACAAAACTTGATCTGAAGTGAAAAACAGATAAGCAATGAACGATACCCAATCACTGAAAAAAAAAATGTAGTTCGGTTTGTCTTGGTGTTTAAGTTTCGGTCTGTACTATTTTCAGCAACTTGTTCATTGCATCATTATTCACAATTATCCTGTAAAGTCTCTGGGAGTGGGGATATTCCCCATGCATTTAATCTGAGCATCGTGCAAAGCGAGTCATGGTATGTAGCCGGGGCTGAGCGCGGGAGAGAACATACCTCGGTAGGAGGAAAGGAAAGGAAAAGAAAGGAACTTTATTTAAGTGTCGAATCTTCCAGCGTCTTCTCTTGACTGAGGGAGAGAAGAGCTCTGGGGAGCCCTGAAACAAAGTGTCTTCTCATTGGTTTTCACACTGAATGTTTCTCACACTGAATGAGAGGTTAGACGGGCAAAATCTTTTGTTTGGACAGTGAGTGATATGAGTCTATTGGTGCAATCATGTAGCTCGAGGAGTGAGCAGGCGCCGTAAGGTTCAAAGAGGCATTTTTTAGTTATAACAACCCTACTGCGCATGCTCTCCTACCTACAGAGTTGCTTAGAATCTTGGGTCGATCCGAGGCTCTGATGACGAGAATGGTTTCAATCCTGTCCATTCGTGTCCATTAACTTTTCTTTCAGCTGTATTTCTTTTATGTTGTTCAACGGTTTTAAGTGGTTATTGCAATGTTTCATTCTACTTTTTGGGCATTTTGGGTGTCACGCCATTACATCATTTTGCGTGACATAGTCTTTTAATATGCTATTTGTTGACGATGTGGCGCGAAAGTTTTCGTGCCCGCATATCACTGAGTACTTAATTACTCTTCTCATCCAACGAAAGCCACCCTAAATTGACCACGACAAATTTATTTCTTGTCTCGTATGGTTATGTTTGCAGACACAGTTTACAGTGTGGCGTCAAATGTTTAGGATTTATGAATTATGACAGACGGGTGAGTTCTCATAAGAATGTAAGGCTTAGTTATCTTATTTTCCTCTTTACGTTGATGCAAATGTAGTCGTTACCTTTTTGGGCGGTTTCTAGATTAATAAACGGTTTCTTGAATGTTCCATTATATGAAAATGGTGAAGGTGGTGAAAGCTTGACATTTTCTTTACAAGGAGCGACTATGAAAGAAGTCGACCTTCTGCCGGTCGATATACGATAGATCTATCTGCTTTACTTCTTGTGAATCTTCCAAAGCATTTATATAACTCAGGAGATGGACAAGTCGACGACTCTGAACCTTGTGGCTAAAAAACTAAACCAGCCAATTGTAAATATGTTGTAATTCATCACATGGGGCAAATTTTCAATAACCAGAGTTTTCTTTGTCGGCTATAACTTCACATGCGAATGTGCCAGTTTTGTTTGCTCGAAGCCAAGTAACGTGGCTTGTAAAAAGTCAGAGAATTGATTTATGAGAGAAGTTAAAGCTCAAATACTCTGTATTTGTTTAGTTGCTAGAAAAAAGACGGCAGATGTGCGAAGACGAGCCAAAAGGTATGAATGTATTAAAAGAGTAAAGTAAGCTCGAGGAATTTGTGCGTTGTTTAGAAAATGATACCAGTTTAAATTAAGAAAGAAATTAAGAAATCTAACTGGAGAGAGAAAGGCTACTTATTACGTGCGAGAGAGGTGATTTTCGTACTACTGAAATAACCAGTTAGTAACCAGTGGGCGGAAAATCTAATACCTACAATGGTCACATGACCACGCGGCCTCCATCTTCAAAGTTCTTTGAGCTCCGTATTATTTGTGCGGGGCAGTTTCTTCATTTTGGTGTCATTGCTTGATTTTTGCATCCGGCTTAGCAATGGTTTTATGTTTCAGATGTACTAGTTTGGAGTAACGAGCGCATTATCAAGTGGCTGAAAAATATTGGAGTGACAGAATACGCGGAAAATCTTCGTGGTACAGGAGTTCACGGCGCTATCATCGCTTTGGATGAAACGTTTGACTTCAGTACGCTGGCTTATGCGCTTCAAATACCCAGTCAAAACACACAGGTAACGATGCTGGTACATTGTTTTGCACTCTAGCGTCAGTTTTATTCAATACCCTGGGAGTTGTACAGGGTTATCCAGCAAAATTGCCAGCAAATATCCCCAACGTCTTTGCTTTGTTGGGCAGCTCCTTTTCAGCACTGTCATTTTCATATTTACCCTTCTTTACACCCTCCTTTTCAACCACAGCTGTCTTGTTATGAAACCTTGTGACGTCCCTGATTATATGATCCCTGAAATGAACCCGAAATGTTTTAATACTCTCAACAAACTTTCCCCTGGACGGAAAAGTCGAGAAAAAATAAAGTCTGGGATTTCCTTCAGCCTCGTTTTCCAAGCGAGTCAAAGTGCTTCATCGTGTGAACATCATCATGTTCATTCCTATTTTAAACAGAACTCATAACAATGATCGCACATCAGACCCGATTTTATAAAGAGGCTGATAGGCCTCCTTCGCACAAATCACCTCAACCTCGTTCCCAGGGTCGCCATTGTCTCTCTCCTCATCGACGAGAGACCCTGGGAACGAGATTGAAATTCCCTTTAGCTCGTTATGCAATCTTTTCTCACAAAGCATGACGAGTTAAAGATGAATGAAATGCGAAGAAGGCGAGAAGCCGAAGACTTACAGGCGAAAATATTAGTTTCTGCACCTTTTACCAAATAGTTAGGGATTTTTTTCCTGCCAGCCACAAGGTTTGATTTCAGGTCGGGTTCTTGGGTAAAAATATTAACATCGATTTTTGTAAGGCATGCTTTGGAACCCCCGTGCCCTCCCTTCTCTACTTTGCCAAAATGATCGATGATCTTGATGTTATGTTGCACGGCCATTGGTTTATGAAGAACTCCAAACGACGGAATGGCTGCCAACGCGGCCAAAGTTACTATCACTCGAAGCATTCAGTATGAGGTGCATTCGCAAACTTACTACTACTACTATTACTACTACTACTACTACCACCACCACCACCACTACTACTACTACCACCACCACCACCACCACCACTACTACTACTACTACTACTACTACTACTACTACTACTACTACTACCACCACCACCACCACCACTACTACCACCACCACCACCACCACCACTACTACTACTACTACTACTACCACCACCACCACCACCACCACCACTACTACTACTACCACCACCACCACCACCACCACTACTACTACTACCACCACCACCACCACCACCACCACCACCACCACTACTACTACCACCACCACCACCACCACCACTACTACTACTACTACTACCACCACCACCACCACCACTACTACTACTACCACCACCACCACCACCACCACCACCACCACTACTACTACTACTACTACTACTACTACTACCACCACCACCACCACTACTACTACCACCACCACCACTACTACTACTACTACTACTACCACTACTACTACTACCACCACCACCACCACCACTACTCTTTTATCAATTTTCGGTTGCCCAGGTCAAGCAAAAAAATGTCATCGAAAGTGAGATGTGGTGCAAGGACGTTTTGTGTTGATAAATGTTTGTTGTTTTGTTTGTTGTAGATGCGTCAAAATCTCGATCGTGACTTCAACTGGCTGCTGGCAAACGCAACAGACAGAGAAATAGTAGATGAGGTAAAAAGTCACCGTTTTTTTGTCTTAAAGTTAATGCAGCCAGTGGTCCATTTCACAGATCGCAGCAGTGTCGTCGTTGCCCATATCATTCAATGCTGGTTCAGTTTAGTGCAAAGTGAGTCGATGGTATAATCGGTTTTGCTTTTCACTTGAATGAAATTTGATTATACTATTAAAGAGAGACCTCCATCCTTCTCGTCGAAAAAGGAATGTAATTTTCCGCCTAGTACCACGCGAGGTTTGTTGTATCTTCCAGTGTACTGAACGGGGGCTCGTTTGTTCGAGTCGGACAAAAAGCTTAAAAAGTTTCTCACACTTTCAAACAAAAACTAAAAGAGATTTCTAAACAGAAAGCAGTGATACGGGGTTTCATAATTACCGCATTCTTTTCAAAAGAATGGTCACTAAGCGCCAAGAGAACAATATTCGTACCTACCAAGGGTTAAATAAGTGACGAGTCATTTTTTTCTACGTTTATAACACTCTTTGCAGCTTGGTAATGGGGGAGAATTTAAGCGCTCCAAATCATGGCGGAAGATGTTTAAGCAACGTGACAAAGGAAAAGACAGGAACAGAGGAGATCGGGAGCTGGCTCGAAGGAACTCCTCGGGATCCGAGTCTTCCCTTAGCCAATCAAGTGTGAGCTCATCGCCGAAGCCATCAGCGAAAAATACCAAACACAATAGTCTCGGCAACAATAAAGGTATGGATGAATTTACCTCGGTGCATGGGGGGAGGGGTTGGGATTTTCGTAACTGGGTTAATCATCACTTCTTTAAGCGAGGGGTCGGGGCAGCAGAGTAACTTATTCTAGTGACTGGAGTAAGCTTTTTACTTTGATCGGCGTCCACATTTTGTTAAAATTAAAAAAAAAAGGATCGAAGGTTATGGTTCACGCCACAATCATGTTAACAGTTGGACATTGTTTGATGCCACTCTGGTTTTAAAAATTTGAATGTAGCTTAAAAAGTTACGATCGAGAGACCCCGATAATGTTTCGACACCCCTGTCTAATGTCTTCATCGGGATGATCTTAAGTGCATGAGAATCGAGTTCAGATCCTGCAGCATTGAGAAGGACCACCCCATGGCAGCATGTGACATGACATGACATGACATCATGTGCCCCGTAACGATTTCCAAAAGAACTTATATTCGGACGGAATGCTTATTCCGGAGGCGACCTGGGAACTATCGCTTGTAAAGCCCCGGATATGACAAATCAAACAGGCGTGGGCCTGGGATATTCGAGTTAGTATTCCAATGCAATCGCCTATTTTGTGTATTTCATTAAACCGTATGCGGTTTATTTCGACCATGTGGCTGTCGGCCACAGAATCAACAAAATGGTATTTCGTTCATTCTGGTTTCAAAGTCAGTCCCCAAAGAGCGGGAAGACCGAATTTTCCTTGCAGTCTTGTTTCAGAACAGTCGCTGAAGAATTGTGTTCAATGAGCAATGTCAAGAGAAAATGAGGGGACAGAGAGGGAGGCTCAAGGCGTTGGCCGGGATATGTCATGTCCACGAAAGTTATTTTTAGACGAGCGGAGGTCTTTGTTCTAGAGGAAGTCTGTCTTCTGAGACGTCCGCATGCAGTTTTGCCTCGCTCTCAGGTTCTTAGTGAAAAGAGAAAATGATGGCACGCGTGGAAGAATATATATTTTCTTTCAAACATCGGACCGAGGTTGGCGTGCATGCGGACGTCTCGGAAGACTTCCGCTCGTCTAAAAATAACTTTCGTGGACATCACATATCCCAAGGGCTGGACCGGGAGCCTCCTTCTCTGTCCCCTCATTTTCTCTTGGCAATGTTTTATGAGTTACGCTTGTGGTCAATGCAATACATTTCCCAATTTATCTTTAAATAGGTTTGTGATTCTTACGGTGGAAAGTAACGATTATTGACGAAGATTTTTTTTTTTGCTGTTGTAGATGCTGTGGTAACAAGTGGCAACCTTGCGTAGCACTGAGTTAGGTTCTGCCACTGGACCAATTTGGTGAGAACTTAGATTTGACTTTACTTCTTGATGTAAAACCTTTTCCAAAATGGCCGCCATTTTAGTATTCCTTTGCTGGATTGCAAATTGGCCCTTTTGGCATCGTTCAAGGTTGAATTTTACGTTTGAAAGCGAGGCCAAAGGAGCCAATTTGCAAAGAAACAAAAGAATACTAAAATGGCAGCCATTTTGGATTAAGGTGCACAATGACGAAGTTCCTTATATGTGAGGGTTGCCCTCTTAAATTGTATTTGATTGATTATTGTTATTTTTCCTTTGCAGGTGTTAAATTTCAGTGCTCTATTGAAGTCATTTGTTATATCAACTATGCCTAAATTATAAATACAGATTATTTTTTCATTTAGTCCTGTTCGTAAGCATCACTCGTTATGCTTGGCAACATTTTTATTCCTAAATTTTATGGAATTGCTACAGAGAATTTATTATGGAAAGGAATTGGTGGGGGATTGATGCTTAGCATGATATTTCAGGCATCCAGGGCGATGGCTGATTTCCTTGCATTACTTTGTGTAAAGAATTCGTGAATTTGATTTAGTGTTGTTGGGATATTAATTTAATTATAGAATATTACGGGTACACAGGTCCCATGTTGCTGATCGATGCTACTGGTTTTCCAAGTTCACCTGCCTTCGAAGCAACTTTAAATATTTGAGTATTATTTGGATTTTGTAGGCGTCATATTTTGGCGCCATTTTTTGCAATCGGAGATGATCCAAAACGAAATCAACTCAAACTTGATCGCCTGCGTTTTCCTGCGCTTGGTTGATGCAGGCGTTCATGATTGGCCAATTTCATAAATGATGGAAAATTTCATGAAAAAACTTCGAAGAGTTCATCACACTCAAGTCGTGTTGGTTTAAACAATTGATTTTTTCCCTGGGATTTTTTTCATTGCCAAATGGCTTTAAAAGACTGTAAGTTTAACAATTTGGCCAGATTACAATTCCGGTTTTAATAAGCGTCTCGAAATGTCCTCTTACCGTTCTCCTGAAAGTAAAGGGGTTATGTCACGCAAAGTGATGTAATGGCGTGACACCCAAAATCCCCAAAAAGTAGAATGAAACATTGCAATAACCACTTGAAACTTTTGAACAACATGAGAAAAATACAGCTAAAGGAAAGAGAAGCGTGGGGATGCATTTGGATAATCTTGAAAAATGTCGGCCAGAGGTTTTCATGTTTAAGGCAAATCGCTTGGATAAAGGGCGTTTTTGTTCACAATCATCTTGTTGGTGATGAAACGATAATTTTATCAGTAAAGGAATTTTGCAATACCATTTTCGAGTTTTAAATTCGTGATGAAGTAAAGTTTCCCCGAAAGACCGCGCGTAACATATCCCCTTTAAACATAGGTTTTGTCTTAAGGACGGTGCCTACTAATTCAAAGGTATTTTTGCGCGGTTTACTGAATATGCGGGAAAAGCAGATCTTAACAAGTGTTATTGAAATCCAAAAAGAAAATTTGGGGTAACCACGCATTTTTCGAAGAGAATTAATCAACAATATTTGTAAAAAACTTTAAAATACAAAGCAATGTATGAGGTTCGTTTCCAAATTGAAGCTAAATTATCTCTGAAAAATGCATGGTTACCCCCAATTTTCTTTTTGGATACCACGAGCACTTGCTAAGTTCTACTTTCTGCGCATAGTTTTGAACCGCGCAAAAATATCCCTGTATTAATAAGCACCGCTGATAGGAAATCCGAGTGTCTCGAGATGCGCAGAACGTATGCGCAATAACAATAGTAGGCACCGTCCTTAATAGAGACGACGGCGACGTCGACGGAAACTTCACGTCAGCTTGTAACTTAGGGCCTGTTTATAAGACAAGCCAGCCCGGTTTGCCGAGCTCTCGTTTAATGCCTATTTTCTTTGGTAAAATCTCGATTTGTTTTGTGACGTTGTCATTGCCGTAGCCGTCGTCGTTTCTTGAAAAGAACGCGGAACCCAATCGTTAATGCTGTTGTTGGAAATAAACTTAACGGGACTCTTCGGGATCTCAATCCGCAAAATTAGGCGCATTCATAGACTTAAATGAGTTTACTCGAAGGCAAACGCTGTGGAAAACCAGGTCAACCCGGAGCTTCGGCCCTCGTAATAGTCGCCATAAGGGTTAGCGTTAACGTTTATGAGAGATTTTTGTAAGAAATTGAAAATCAATGTTTCAAATTCAATTGAAGAACTTCCTGTATAGGAAGAGTCAAATTATTACGTCACGAGGTTTGACCATATTTGGCTGGACACGTCGTTTACGTTCAGTTACGGAGTAGTAACTGGCGATAGTGGATGTTGAACTTTTGTGATATTTATAGGTCATCTTTTTGCATTTAGTACCTTCGTTTTCATGGGTATTTTGCTTGTTTTTTGTCGTGATTTCTTAGTATTTCCGTGTCCAGACAAATGTGGTCAAGCTTCCAATTTGTACAGAAATTTTATAATAAAAAGGAATTCTTATAAGAATGCAATTTAGTTAAATATTTGTCTTCGATAGTCTGCTTTTTCATGAATCGATCACTGGAAATAGTTTGGGGTTTGCATTCTTAGCTCCACATCAGGACTTCTTTAAGCTAATGCAGGGGAGATTTTATTCAAGGCTTCTTATTCAGTCCAATATCGTTTAAGAATATTCACTAAGCCTTCGGGAAATACATCTTGTAAAATACTCTCATGAAGTGTTCTCCACGACTAGCCTGCCGCTAAGATCATTATTAGAACGTCGTTTGAGTATTTTCCTTGGCTCTGTATTTGATGACATATATAATGCAATTGACTGGAACTCGCACAGGTTTATGGACTCGAGTCCTAACTTTTACACAGAACCTTGCAGTCTGATAAAACTTGTACCTTAGCGCTGTCAAAGCCAAAACGATGCGATAACCTAAGCT
This sequence comes from Montipora foliosa, assembly GCF_036669935.1. Taxonomy (NCBI): domain Eukaryota; kingdom Metazoa; phylum Cnidaria; class Anthozoa; order Scleractinia; family Acroporidae; genus Montipora; species Montipora foliosa. The sequence continues at coordinate 48,209,320 of NC_090877.1, read as the reverse complement.
TTGCCTCCATTTTTGTACCAGAGGATCATCGTTGTACTGTTTTGTAATACTTTTGCTCACAATATTGGAATAGTGAATTTGTGAATTGAAATAACCACCATTCAGTTTCCTGACAAATAGTTTAACTTAAGTATTTTTTTCCTCTCTGGAAAAGAAAGAATCTTCAAGTTTAAGTACTTAATATTCCGTTGACAGTTTTATCGCTTACACTGGCGTTAAAATCTGTCGCAGTCGGGTCCTCGTTTAGCGCTTTACTCCCAAGCGTTGACAGACCACCAACGACGTTTGCAAAGTTGCTTTGTAGAAATTTGCTGAAATGGCTCACCGTATCGAATGATGGTTGACTTGCTTATGTTTATTTATTCCCAACTGAGAACGTTCTTTTGGGTCTCTTTTTTGTTTAATGTATGTCAATTTGTAATATAAAAAAGGAACTTTGACATCTAAAATGTACAATTGTGTATCCAAATATCAAGACCTCGAAATACAACTATATTTTGTTAAAAACGACTTGAATAGTTTTCTTTTTATGCTCCACGTGTCGGGGATCGCTATTTACTTAATAAACCTTATTACGGATCTGCATTAGTTATCAGCGTTTTCTCGGTGCTTTGTTTAACTGAAGTACTTGTCTTATTCCGACAGTGATGTCTTTTTCTATCAGGCACTTTGCAAAGTGTAAAGACAATTGTGTAGCGTGCCAAATGCCTTGTCCTCGCTCGACCTCTCTTATGCCGGATTATTTTTTCGGTGTGGGGGAAGGGGGAGGGGGTTGACCCGTTCTTTTTGTTGACGTTGTGGGTCAATTAACAACGCTCGAATGCACTTTAGTGATTCTTTGGGATGTTGGCTTAGGGTGCTTTCCTTTTGTCAGAACTGGCCGGCCAGAGCCATCAGTTTGCGAAGAAAGTGCAACAATTTGAAGGAACACTTACCATGACAATCCTTCGAATTCTTCTGGAGGAGTGTATGTCATCGTCGAATTGTGATACGTTTCAAATATTGAGCAACCAACTTTTCTAGTCTTGTGTGAAGATGATTTTAACGTCGCTGCTTTAAAGGCGACGATCTCGTTCCTAGAGCCCAAGGCTCTGGGAAACTCTGTGTAGGAGAACATGCGCCGTAGAATTGTTATAGGAAAAAATTGGCTATTTGAACCTTAGCACTTAACATGAATGCACCAATTAGAGACGCTTTTGATTGTTCTGCACGAAAACCAATGAGAAGACACTTTGTTTCAGGGTTCCCCAGAGCTCTTCTCTCCCTCAATCAAGAGAAGAGCACGAGGGAGCCTAACCCTATATCTGATAAGATCCTTCACAAGGTCCCTGTTGTCACTTCTGTTTGTTACGCTGGTCTTTGTGAACGATCCTTGAATCGACATCTCCAGGTGCATTGTCCTGGTACTACGCTGTGATAACGTTTCCAGGGGTACTCCTAGTGGTAAAGAGGTACCCCTACTTGTCCCAGTTTAGTTATTCCGTGTCTTAAACGTTTGGTCTGCGCAAGCGAAGATTACATATCATATGCAGTACACTAGAGAAGTTTAAAAACACATTGATCCAGTCAAGGTGGGTTAAAAAGTATCTGTATTTAACAACAAAGTAGAGCAAATTGAGCCAGACATGTTCGGCTACCCAGACACCTTGGCTCTCAACTGTGAACAAATCCGCGAAAGAACCAGCAAATGAATTTTTAAGTAAAATAAACTCTTAAAATAGCTTATTTCTCAAGTTTATAAAATCCCCTTTTGTCGGACATCCGTCGAGAAAGGTAGTAGTATCTGGGGCAACAAACTAAAGCGACGTTGGCGACTCAGTACCACACCGTTGTGGGTTTTTCAGCTAGAAAACTAATGAACAACCTTATTTGTCCCTCTTTGAAAAGCTTGCAAATCTTTTCTCACTCACAATAGGAATTTATTTGGCTATCGAAAACCTACATTCCAGTTCTGACGTTTAGCTCAAGGCCTCGCGAACCGAAACCACCAGTTGAGTGACATTTCATTGACATTGATCAAGTTAAAGAAAATTTACCATTACTTAATTGAATAGTTTTAAATACACACCCCCGCCCCCCCCCCCCCCCCTTAGCCTCCATTGCAAGCTAGTTCCAGTCCAATACTGAGAATATGAATATGGCCTATTACAGGAAAGTAAATTTTAATATCATCACCAATCGGCTTATTGGCGAATTGTATACATTAGTAATCGATTTAATGTGTTATTATATGCACACTTTTGAATAATCTTGTGAAACGAGTAACCTTTGAGGATATTCATATATTTATATTAAAGAATCAACAGTAAATATTTTAAATTCGAATTTATCAGTTGTAAAAGCGCATTTGATGAGCGTGTCATGGAAAATGCGCTACACATTTAACAAAATTATTATATATCTAATGATTAAACTGTAATAGACCTTTTCGGCTTGTACATTTTGTTTTCCCAATACAGATCATGTGATAATACTCAGGAGGTTTGGTCTTTTGTTTTGTTCATTAAAATGAGGGCATGCAAGCATGAATATGCCTGCATGCACTCTTTTAATGAACAAAACAAAGGACCAAGCCTCCCGAGTATTATCACATGATCTGTATTGGGAAAACAAAATGTACAAGCCGAAAAGGTCTATTGTTAAGAGCCAGAGGGATTCGACATGCTCCTCTCCAGTCCTTAAAAGAGTGAATTTGTAGAATAAATGCCAGTGGCCACTTAGTGGTAACCTAACCACAAAAAAGACAAAATTATGCGGCTTGTGACATAATTCTCATATACAAATATGATATTTAATGAGACCATTATGAAAAGCTTTTATATCTGTTTTAAGTAAATTTGTAAAGTCAGCAACCAAGGCAAATTGTGCAAGGACTAAATATCTTGTCTTTCATCGATAGGATGATCTTTTAATACGCTTGGCCGTCCAAGATTAACTTTTCATTTCACCATAATCTGAAAACATTGTCAATGCCTTACTGTGGCAGGTATTCAGCATACTTATTAAATTTTAAGTAACCTTCATGCAAATATGTATTCTATGACGCATGCCTTCTTTTACAGCATAGTAATGAAAAACATTACTTTTTACAGCTGAAATGAAGTCTGTTGACCCTGTTTGAGCCAATTAATGTTGAAAAAATTCGTGAACGCTGAATTGTTTTTTCATTCTTCCTCTGCCAGTCTCCTTTGCTTTTCCAACCTTCGTTGTCTTTTCGTGAAGTTTCACAGAAACTGTGAATGAAAACTTGGTAAGCCAAAGCTTTGTTTGATTTGAGCTGAGCAAAATGCAACCAAATTGAACAAACTATGTTCGTCATTGGGTCACATGATCACACAAGAGTTTCGGCTTTTTCCTTCACCTCCTCTAACGAATCATATATGTTGACCGCCATGCGCCCCGATGGACTGACCAGCGGTCCGTTAAACGAATCATTTTCATCCATTCCGCCGTACTCTCCATTCTCAGCCATTTCAAATGATTGATTCAACTCCTCGCGTTTGTAGAAGTAATTGAAATTGGACACGATTACTGGCACCGGAAGTGCAATGGTCAGCACCCCTGAGATAGCACAGATTGAGCCCACGACTTTACCACCGAGGGTCTGTGGTGTCATGTCACCGTACCTGGTAATAAAAAAATATATCAAAAGACGGAAGAAACAGTGACATATTCACTCCACTTTATAGGAGTATAGGCCGTCTTGACGAAGATTAGATAGATAGATTTGTTTATTTCTCGTATTCCCCAAAATTACTAATACTTTTTCTTGTAGTGATGTACCACAAAGCATACGATTTTGGTTCATTTATTTTTCAATTCAACAAAAGAAAAAAATGATCGAACTAAAAAGGCCTCCAATCCGGACAAGACACGGGGCAGGCAAACCCACAGAAATGCCTGTGTGGGCTTTTCTGCTAGTGAAGGATGCCTCTTTCTTCTCTAATGTACGTAAAACAACAACAGTCAAATCATGGTAATATAAACCAATTAAGATACCAAAATTTTTAAATTGTGCGCCAATGGAAAAAGATTTATCGGCAAGTAGATAATTCAAGTTGATTCATTCATCAGGGGAACATTGAAACCCACAAATGACCAGCTCCCAACATCAGTGGCTTCATAGCTCAGTAGGTTAGAGCGTAGCATCGGCATCGCGAGGTCACGGGCTCAAACCCCGTTGAAATCCTGAATTTTTTATGCTTTTTTACGCAGTTGCTAAGATTGCGTTCATAACTGCGAGGATCATAGCTTCACTTGATAGATAAAAAAATTTAAGCATAATCAATCGTCATTTTCATTCCTGATCAGAACTGTTTACAAATCACTTGTTCCAAAAAAGACTCAAGGCTGAAAGATGGGACATGTTTTAACAAGCAAGTCGAATTTAACAGTTAAACAGCACTTGAACGAACTTAATGTTGACAAAATGCATTTCTTTTTCAACATATTTTAGTTATTGCATTCTTGTTAAGGAGTTTTAATCGCGTTAAATATAATGGTTGGTGACTTGGGCTTATTTAGAAACGTTCAGCGCCTTCTTTACCGGTTTTCTCTTTCGGGTGTTTGAGTGCCTTTCTTCTAGTGTAATCGGGAATCAGTCATTCCTTTTTGGATGATGGGCTCCTGGTTTAAGGTGGTCCATATTTCAGTAGCCAAGGAAGGGATCCATCTCGATAGTCCATGCACGAGGGTTCAGCGAAATGCACTCACCCCTCTACACCCGGGTTATATGCTGACAGAAGTCATTGCAGCAGCTCAATGTCCGAGATCCCACCCGAAGTATTGATCAAACGTTCGTTGGTTCCATTCCTTTAAGGTTCTCTCGCATTTGAAAATCATATGGTTTCAAAATTCTTTTGGGTGTAAGTAACTCGCTCTCTAATTATGCAATAAAGTTCTACTTTGCACCACATATACGCAAGAGAATCGCAAACTGCTACGTTCGCCAGGGCTCGTCCACACCAATGCGTTTTCGAAAATCTCCGTTTTCACCGTCTACAATAGAACAATAGACGTCCATTTTCACTGACGTGGATCTCCTTTTTCGATCGTTTTAGTGTGGACGCCCATATATAAACGGAAGTTTTCGAAAACGTATTAGTGTGGACGGGGCCTCAGTTAATTAGCATAATTTCGCTTATAAAAGTGAAAAAGGCTCACGTATTCGTCCCTAGTGACTCCCTTAGTGCATGGTCTTTTGCAGTCTACGCGCTGTGAAATCGCTATATGTTTTTATATGATGCTATTTCTTTTAGTTAACTGTTCATTGTTGCCAAGATGAAAATTGAAATGCCCGAATGAAACATCAACATGACCCAAATAGCAAAGCTAATATGGAGCTTAAGGGAATCTTAACGCTTTGATTTTGATTTTCGAATTTTGATGAGGTACGTATAATGTTTCATAGTGTTTGCTTTTCCCGGCATCTCAAAGTTAACACTATAAATTCTAGCTTTGCCGATATAGAACTGATTTTAATTACTTCTTTCCACTTGTGTTTCTACCATTTGTTGTTTTTTTGTGCTGTCGATAAATGCGAAAAAAAATTAAAAGAGAGATTTTGTAAGAAACTGTCAAATCGCTATAGATGAATTATAGTGATTGGCAATTTCTAAGTTTACGGCTTTCAGAGCCTTCTTTCGGTCAACCAAAGCATGAAATGTCTTTTTGCTCTTAACTTAAACGTTTTCTTTTCATCTCTGTTGAGCTGATGACAGCGAAAAATACAATGTACAGTAAAAATTACTTAAGTGACCAAATTTATCAAAGAAATTTAGAACAAATTCAACTCATGTCTGGGAAAGAAGGTGCCCAAAACTTTTTACGTGAAACGTGATGGGGCGATTTATTTTGTCTTGAATCGTGATTTAAAATTTTTTTTATTCGTGATTAAAGATGGTGAGATCTTTTCATGTCCACGTGAACGAATTTTTTTAATTAAACGTGACCCGTGAATGAAGATTTGAATTAAACGTGATTCGAAAACCACTGTGTTTTGCGTGATGAATTTCCGGCCATTTTAATAGGACATGGATTTCATGTCATAAAATAGACCACCAATGCTTTTTGAACAAATAAGATAAGACACTACGTCATCTTTTGTCGGCTTAACGTGCTCTGACGTAGGGCTTGTTTGAAGTGAACCGGCTTCAAAAGAGAGAGGTGAATTTTTTTTTCCTTTTTATGTGAAGCGTATGAACCAACTATTGTTCGTTAGAGCGGGAATAGTCCGAATATTGACCAATATTTTGGCTTTCGTGCACAGACGCTACATATATGAATACAACGGACTAACTGTGCGTGACTGGTGCAGGAAATGTGAGAGAGATTCCAACCCTCCCGATTTGATGAGTTCCCTCCCGCTTTTCCGATTGTTATTAGATTCTCCCGAATTATCATGAAATTCTGAAAACAAGGAAAAAAATTGCGTATCTTAAGTACTTTTTTGCAATCTGAATGTAAAACATTTAATACGTATACTCCGGAGTATCCTATAATGTCTCGGCCAGTCTCTCCATTGAACACCCTGTGTTGAGCAGACTCGTAAGGCCCGAAGTCTTACTCCATTTAGCAGCTCTAAAAATGGCAGGACTCCAGCGGTAAGAATAAAGACCTTAAAGAATATCACAAAAATGGTGTCAAATGCAGGAAATGCCACTTGAGAGAAACTGAATTTGCAAAATTTCCTATCCCCCCCCCCCCCCCCCCACCCTTCCTACAGGCTCGCGCCTTCTGCGCTAAAAAATTCTCCCTAATTTCCTTCAAATCTCAAAAGGGGTTGGAATCTCTGCAAGTCAGGCAGACCCACAGACCTGTTTGCGATTTAGATGACCACTTGATCGAAGATCCAAACTCGGAAGATAAACACCTATATACAAAGGTTACAAAAAGTGAAAATATATATTCGTGAATTTCATTTTTATTTTTATGTGAAACGTGATCGTCTCGGATTTCGCGTGAACGTGAAAGAATTTTGGATATTAATCGTGACGCGTGAAAAGGCGAAATATTTTTGCGTGACTGACTTTTAGAAAGTGGTATAGGGGACCCTCGGGAAACTGAATTATCTCATGCCAGCAATTATTAAAATTTAGTCTACTTTTATTTATTAAATTGCATTCGCGCAGTTTTCAACAATGATATCAGTATATTTTTTTTCGTCACAATGAAGTGATTATATATTCTTCCAGTTGCATTGAACAAACCTAAGTCACTTTTCTTAAACCTGCATTATAACATTTTGTTTTTAAATCAACTCAAAAGAGCCTCACTAATTAAATGGTCGTTTTGCAATTGCCCCTGTTGAATACCTGAAGTGCAAGCCTGAATCGGCGGACATAATGAAGCCAAGCAATGGGTTGTACTGATAAGATGTTTTTAGAGTAAGACATGTTGGTGCAGGGCATGTTTTCGTGTGCAGTAAGGAAATGAAGAGCTTCAATTCAATATGTGGGTAGCTTAAACAAATCAACTGTTTGGTTTGAACTTCTGTCAGCTATTTGCAGCCGAGCATTTGATCAAAGTCAGGACATATTATCTGACACACAAGTTAGAAAATTAAAAATTGCACGAGTGCAAATAAGGCAGTCAATAACTCTGCCAAATCGAATCCGATATTTTTTCTTTGCCACGACACCTTTTCAATTGTCATTCATGTTAAATATGTAGATATAAAGAGACAAGTTGAAATATCTCAAAAATAGAAATCCTATATAAACAAAGTTAAATGCCTATTTAGATGAGTCACCATATTTAAAGGAAAAAATATCTAAAAGTGCGACGAAAACTTTTATTTCCTTGTACAACGCAATCCTACAGTCAAAATTGGTGGTGGTTCGCTCAAATCTCCTCCCAAAAGAGTTGCTCTATGGACAATCTACAAATGTTGGTCTTAAGTTAACATTTATATGAGGGTCAGAATTGACCATTTTGTCTACGTACAAAAAGATGATTATTAAACCATCTTCTAGAGCAAATCCTGAAGAAATTCCTGACTTACCCGACAGTTGTCATGGTAACTACAGCCCACCAAAATGCATCCGGTATGCTTTCAAAGTTACTCTGGCTCCCTAGCTCGGCGTAGTAAACAGCGCTGGCGAACAAAACCACGCCAATGAAGAGAAAAAACATTAGCATGGCTAATTCCCTGGAACTTGAGCGCAAAGTATAGCCCAGTACTTGCAGGCCTTTAGAGTGACGCGACAACTTGAAGATGCGAAAAACTCGAACAAGACGGATGACGCGAAGCACCGCTAACGATGTAACACGCGCCTCATTCATCGGCAGCGTAATGTAGTAAGGCAGAATTGCCACTAAGTCAATAATGTTTAGAAAGGAGCGAATAAAGACCAGCTTTTGTGGTGCAGACAGTAACCGTACCACATATTCAAAAGTGAACCAAGTTATGCACAAAATTTCAATCACAAACCAAACATCGTGAACTTTCTTTGCGCCAGCATCATTAGTCGAGGACGAATTTTTTTCGCATCCTGGCCCGTCTGAATCCTTGCTACATCGGAAGTCCGGTAATGTCTCCAGGCAGAAAACGACGATGGATAACAAAATTACGGAGACGGACCACAATGCTAATACCCTCGCTGCTAAAGAGCTATCGGGATATTCAAAAAACTCCCATACCCTTCTCTGAGTTAGGTTTGTTGGTAAAATTGGTTTATCATCAGTTATATACCCTTCTGCTATTTCTAGCCTTTGAAGATGTTCTTTGCCGAGCTCAAAGAATTTGACTTCCTCGGCGAAAACGTAAAAGGGAACTCCACTTGGCCGCACAAGTTTCCCATTGGACTGATAAAAAAATAAAATTGCCTCGAACGACGATCGATTTCTGTCAAAAAAATACTCATTGTTTTCGCTGTCATAGTAGAAGTCCCTCTTTGCCGCACAACCAAGAAGAGTCTCAGGGAATTGACCAAGCGTTTTATCGTACGTCTCAAAGCGCAGTCCACTTACATTTATAACAATTCTTCGCCCTTTTTCACCGTTTCCGACCATTCGATTTGGTGTTGAGGTAGTGGAATTGTGGGTTTCAGTCGACATCTCGTTGGTCTCTTGATCACCGCCAATGTGATTCAATATTCGCCGAGTGCCATCCATTCGGCTTAGCCCAGCAAGAAAGCGAGTAATTGATGACCTTTCCACTTTGTGTAAGCTGTAATATTCAACGCACAGAAAAAAAAAACTTCTCTTGCACTCGAATTATAGTGGAAGTTAAATTAAGACTCTTTGTCGAAAAATTTCGATGTTTCGTTTAGAATTTTGTTTCTTCTGGCAAAGAGAGCGACTCACACAACCCTGACAGGTGGCTCACTGAATACAGTTTTTATTGTTCGGCCCAGCGCTGTCATTTTAGAATTGTAAATTTACAGAAAAACTTCTGTACATGAATAATTTTAAAAGATTAATGTATGCACAACAAGGCGATTTCCCAGGTATATTGTTAACAAGCATAAAATTGAGCGAGAATGAGACACATGTTGATAAATAAAAATAGAAAGATTTAGCAAACGCAAGGAAAAGAAGTGTTATAAATGAAAGCTACCCACGAAATGAACGAAAGAATACTTTAATACATAATAAGTGTAATTGCTGATCTGTTCATTGGTAAGCTGATTGTAAGTTACCGTGAATTCAAACGTTGAAGATGTTTAGAAAATGTGAGGAAAATTATTTCGCATGGGCAAGATTCTTTGAAAATACGTATCTTTAGCGGCTGCATATAGTAATTTGAACGACGACAGAAACTTGATACGACCTAAATGTGAAGTAGAAATGAAACTGGAAAGGCAAAATTTGAAACGAAAACATGCAATAAAAATATTGAGAGAGCCGCCTCCGTCGTATTTTTTCGCCATTAGAACACATCGCAGGTGGGCTTTGCTAAAACTTAATTCACTTGCCAAAGGTCTTCTTCTTTTAATTTAACAATTCATAGTTCCTTTCAAATGTTATTGATATAAAATATTTACGAAGTGAAAAATAATTTGGAAAATCCAATCTTACGATCTTTATCAAAACCCAGGGTTTCTTCAGCTCTCTATAGCTCGGAAAAATAACAATAATTTTTCTTTAACGTTTGCGAAACATTTCATAGCAGTATTTTAAAAATGTAATCATCTTCGAGTTCTTTTTTTTTTTATCTCCGGAGAGACTTGCGATTTAGAATCCTGGACGAACCTCTTGTTTAATTCTAGCCCGCGAATAAATTAATGACTGCAACTTCAAAACTGCTATATACTACTATGACATCAATAAATGCTCGCTCGCTTTAGACTGATTAGAAATGAAAAATTTCTCTCGTTATGATATAGCATTTCAGCTATCTACATCATTATTAATAATAAGTGACGTCTGTTTGAAATTTTTGAACGCGTATTTTCATTTTAAATTTTAATTTATGTTAAAATTGTTTTAAGACGTTACGCCTTGAGTTACTTCGTGGAGCACATCACTGTGTATAACCAATCGAATCGCAGCTTAAACTCGTCGTTATACCGAAGAAATCACTAAAAGAGTGGGATAACACAATGTAAGAAAATGGAATAACTGCAAAATATCCGGCCTCTATTGTCACAAAATTCCCTGAAGCTTCTTTCAAGCGAAACTACCTCAATTTACACAGTGAGAGTATTGTACGCTCGAAGCAGTTTTATTTGACGTTTATTACGGCGGATTAAGCTCTTTTGTCGTGGTGAATTGAAACACAATCCATAGTAAAGAGGAGGGCAAGGAAGAGGGGGGGAGGGGATGGGGGTCTAGTCGCGAGTTCACGAAGCAAAAATTTGCGTTTCACGAATCACGAAGCAAAAATTTACGTTTTCACGCTTCTCGAAAATAGAAGTCATAACAAAAAGTTGAAAAATGTTGCGGAAGCGACTTCTAGTCCCATTTTGTAAAACAGAGTGCTTTGCTTTATTTTACTAGTTGTGTGCGAACCCTATGAAAAACATTTGACTCGCACAGCTCACCCACTACGAGTAGTTACTGCCCTCACAAATGTGAGAGTATCATCATCAACATCATCTTCCACGGAATGTTCGCGTTCACTGTCATATTCTTCCTCTTGGAGGTTGGTAGTAACTTTCTGTTGCTCCTCTCAGTCCCCTTGAACGTCTTTGGCGAAAATTGTTTCGTCTTGCTCATGAATGAGTCTGGAACGGATCAACTTTTTCCTTGGGGTAGTCTGAAGGCGATGAACGATACATATTTAGGGGTAAATTGTCTGCTTTGAACTTGGCGATCTCTTGCCCGACAGTGCGCTGACAAACACATTTGCCATGCTGGTCTGCCCCTTCCCGAACATCAATTGCTTTTGATTTAAATCCAAGCGCCTCGTTTTACCAAGATGGGGAAGTTTTTAAAATTTCCTTCAATGAAATGGTAGTTTCTGGAACCGGATAATAGGTGGTGGT
>NC_090877.1:48103963-48143963 GCF_036669935.1 Montipora foliosa | reverse complement strand
TTTCCGAGTTATAATCTGGCTAGAATTTAGGTTTCTGTGTAGCACATGGACAATAGAATTACGAGGCGATGATTTCATTGGCTAAAAGCAATGCACTACACCCCTTCGAGCAATACATTTGACCTCGCTGTGACAAAACAACTGATAATAGGGAGCTTAAGCACGCGCGTTTTTGAGATGCGGACAGCAACCGGAAGTGAGCTGTTTTCTCTTTTAACCTGTTTTCACGCAACCACATTTACATTGCTAAGTATCTTTTCTCCATTAGAGATAATTAGTATAAAAATCTGGGAGACACCACTGTCCTGGCACGCGAAATTTTCTCTTCCGGTTGCCGTCCGCGTCTCAAAAACGCGCGTGCTTAAGCTCCCTAATAATAACTAATAAACACTGCCACCAATGACATTTCCGCTAGCGAGAGGCTAAAAACAGCCTCTCGTCAGAAAGAATTCGATGAAAATCCAACCAAAGCGATGGGTGCTGTGTTGGGACTTTATAAAAACTTGAACAAAACGATCGAAACAGATTCGATTGCAGTATCCGGGATGATTTTTGTCGAATGATTTCCTTCAAGTTTCCTTACAATCTTTGCAGATTCCCTAAGCACACCAGAATATTATTTTTCCTTTAACTATGTCACGCAATGATGCACACACGGCGACCAAGTGAAAACGAGGTTGGAACGAGAGCGGGTGGGTGGGTCGTGGTTCACGGGTCGTGGGTCGTTGGTCTTGGGTCCCTAACCCTTACCTTTTTTTTTATCAACGACTGGAAATCTCGAAACAGACAAGACCTAAGACCTAAGACAAATTTGGACCGAGCACTGAGGGAGCTAATATATATCATTTTTTATCTTCAAAAAGACACGACCCACCCACCCACGCGATTTAGCCTCACCCGGTTGGAACAGTGCAAAGACCAAGGCAACAAACAAAAATACGAGGTGACAAAGTTATGATAAAAGAATGTTAACGCATTTGTAAATTATTGTATTATTAAAATGTATATGTTACTATTAGCCGAACCAATGCCCAACGGTTTAATCGCTTTGACACTGGTAATCTCGAAGCTATATATGTATATATATCGGTCTCTTGCCCGCAGCAGCCATTTTTCACGTTCACAATGACAGTCAAATCGAATGATTTCTCTCGCCTGGGTGACTGAATTTTATTTCTACCGCGCAAATTAAAGGAAAGTTTTCCGATTGACCATACGAAGAAAAAGTATTCACTACCATGATTAAAAGCAAAAATAAAGGAAGAATGAAACGCGTTTTGTCTCATTTTCGTTAAAAACTTAAGTGTCAGCACTATCTGCCTCCAAAACCGTATGCGGGTAGATTTTTTGTGATGGTAACTAGTTCTACTTTGCATAAGAGTCACAGTGAGCAGACTCAAAAGTGAACGGTCTTTGGTTTTTCGACTCTTTTGAAGGAGACAATTATAATACAACATTTGGCGAAAAAAGGTAAGAAGAACTGAATCGACACAACAAGAAGAGCTAAGTGTCCGTAATATTTCTACCAGCGGTTCTCTTTAAAATGTAGGTACGTCATGCTACCAAAATGGGATCAGCACGATCTGATTTTAATATGTAATACAGCTGGGCCCGGTTGTTCAAAAGCCGATTAACGCTAACCCCAGATTAAAAATTAACCAAGGAGTTTATTACTCCACTACTAAATGCTGTTCAACGTTGATATTTGGCAAGACTTTACATTAGAAGAAGTCAATCTTGAAAAACAAAAATAAGCAAAACAACCTTTCACCAAAAAGTTGAAAACATGAAACAAAAGTTTACGCTAATCCTGGATTAAGTTAATCGGCTTTCGAACAACCGGGCCCAGCAACAGTGTGTTGACAAATGCCACTTCTATAGGCCATACAAGCGTTCAAAACTCTAAATCAAAAAGGAGTAAAATTGTTTTTACACTTTATTGTTTATTGAGAATAGTTGAGAATTGAGAATAATCTCTACAAATAACACCGAGATTTTTAAAATTCGTTGTTAACGACATTAAATCTCCAAAAGCGAACAGAAAACCAAAAATATTGAATGGCATTTTTACAATCGATAGATTGAGGATATCAAGAATTTCACTCTAAACAAAAAAATACTACAATTTTATTTGACAGTTATTGGGTAGTTAATCCTTATAGATTATGCATTGACCAGCACTGCCGTCTGTCTCCCACTGAATAAGCCACATCCCCTAAAAACAGACAACCTATTAAAAGGCATGAGGGAATTAAGGCCCTTAGAAAAAACACTGCAGAAACAAAAACAATACCTGAGAACACTAATGGCGCTTTCCATTTGAAAGAACTGACCGACCAGACCCGCTTCGACGATGTTATATACTCCTCCAGAAGAATGCGAGAGATTATCATGCAAGGGTTCCTTCAAATTGTTTCATTTTCTTGGCAAACTGATGGGTCTGCTCGGCTAGTTCTGGCCAAAGGAAAGCGCTCTATGCAGGTGTTTTCACCGTTACTTTGGTAATCTCGGCCATTCTTTTGGCCGTTCTCTTCATCCAAAAAAGCGATTTTTTTCCCAACCTGAACTAACATTTACACAAATTTAGAGTAACACAATTATTTCGAGTCTAAAGACTAACAGATACGTTTTACATACATTTGCTAGGTAACTTAATACCACTGAAAACTACAAGACACACACAACATACACAAAAGTGGACGGTCAACGTGAAAAGAAAATCTGGCTCATCACATGCTCTAAATACTGCGGCATGGAACAAAAAGCATACTCGATGTAACAAGATATTCGGTAGTATAAAAAATATAATACAGTAATAATATGATGTTACGGGAGTTTAAGATGATGTTTCTCTGTGAGGAGCTTATTCCATTTTTTTTTATAATGAAAGGAGAGTTTATTCCTCTCTTGTGCTACTCGACACTCCATTTCAAAAACTGCCATCACCTTTGTGAGAAAATGGCCAAATATAGGAATAGGACGTGAGAACTTGCCCACCCAAACTAAATACATGAAGAGCTGTGTTCAAGAATTGAAACAGCGAACAACTTGAAAAGATCGCAAAGTGATTACAATAACTTGATGTTATATTTTTAAATGCATTCTTGTTGCCCTCTGCGCAGGGGCCGCGGAGTATGTTTGAAAGTGGGGGGTGGGCCTAAGTTTTGGTATGGATTACGGAATTGTGAGGAAAGAGGGGAGAGGTTTAGGAGAAAACAACACAGTATAAGGGAAAAAGTGGGGGGAGGGGTATAGACCCCAGCCCCTCCCTCCTCGGGGCCCCTGCTGCGTCGATCTTCGCTTTGCTTATGATTGCACAGGAAGCCTAGACTCGGAATTTGAGTGCTCTGTTTACAATCCTTCTGAATTTGTAAGGATTTGTGTGGCAAACATAAAAATGCCGAAAAAAATCGGCAAACCTTAACGTTTTGTCTATTTGTCAATTTAAAGCGATTTGGGCTGGTTTGTCAATTGCGATCAATCGCCTCAAATAGACAAAACGACACAAGATAACGCAAAAGTAAGTTTACTTTATTTATTTTCTTTGATTAGCCGATTTTTCAGTATTTTTATGTTTCCCATACAAATCCCAATAAAATTCGGAAGGATTGAAAACAAAGCACTGTTCCCATATGTAGACGGCCGGGAAGCTAAACTTGAAAGACATTCACTCATGCAAACAAAAGCAAAACATAAAGAGAAAAAGTTATGGTTGAAGTAACAATTACCTCAAAAAGCACAGAAGAACTCTTTGTTTTCTCTCCCTTCGTGTACAACCGAAATTGGTACATAAAAATGATCAGTTCCCTGAAGGTATTTCTGTAAAATCAACATCGAAAACAACGGAGATAAAAAAAAACAGTCACTTCATACACACAGTTTAACTTTGAAATAATAAAAACAACGCAGTTAAATGTACTTCTCTACTTTCTAAACTTTAGAAAAATCTTGAACATCTGCTTTCAGAGAACAAATATAATTTGGGACGATAGTTGATGGTTAAAAACGAAAGGAGATTGTGTTGAATTGGTGTGCAATTCTGCAATTCAAACTTGAGCTCTGCAAAATTCTATAAGATGGCTTTTTGGAAAGATCCCCTACCCAAAAAAAACAAAAATACGATACAGCTTATTTACACAAGATTGTGTAACATGAATGTGTAGTAGTTAAGCAGAAAACAGAAATACAAGCGAGGAATCTTCTGGAGGAATGTGACAGCCCTTGAATGCTTACTATCTGGTGGTGCTTACGGTTACAAACTGAACACAGAAATTTAAACCTGACAAGTACGATAGAAACGCAAGTCTGTAAGTGACAACATCCCATATATGGAGAGATAGAGGATATTACATGGCCGCTTGGGGATACGAATTTTATCTTCGAGTGCTGAAAGTATCTCTTATTCGTTCGCTTTGCTCACTCGTGAGAGATACTTCAGTTCAGCACGAGAAGATAAAATTCGTATCCCCAAGCGGCCATGTAATGTTGTGTTTATTATATAGATATTGATGAAACGTCCAGACTTAAAACAGCTTGTTTTCCTCATTTTCTAAATGATGAAAAGGTGGTCACCAACCGCGCGCTAAAACACGCATGTTGTGTAACAAAAAACAAGATTTGAAAGTTATGAAAAACAAATGATAATGTAAAATTTTGCAATAAAAATGTTAATGTAATAGAGAAGAATTATATTAAGGCACAAAAGTATCTTACAATGAAAAGGATGCTCGCGTTTTATTGGCTAATCGTGTTCGTTATCATGACGACACCTATATTCTCAGATGTGAATGATAAAAATGATATGCCCACTTCGCGCGGTGAAGCTATGATTTTTTTCGTAAAAGGAAAAAATCCTGGTATTTCATCAGTATCTATATAATAAATTATATTTCTTCAATGTGTAATAGTGAAATACAAAACAGAGGGGCGATTCTGTAAGTTTGTCGCCTTTTTTCCCCCGAAGTTATTAGTTATAATAATTAATTATTAATTATTATCTTGTGAATACTATTGAAACTTGACCTCACTTACATGGGCCCGAGATAGGCCATTCTGTGACTCTGCCGGGCTTGCACCGTTTCCAATCCAAACAAAACAGTGTTTTCCGGTATCCAAAATAAACACTGAAAAAGAAATTCTCACGTCGACAAAAACAGTAAGAGCTTTTACGTTGCAGGGTTCATACTCTTTTAAGCACTTCAAATTCCACGACTTTCCATGACTTTTTACATGACCTTACGTTTAGCTGTCACGTAAGAAAATTTTGAAAACTATGCTAATTTTAGGATAATACTCAGATCAAATTTGAATAACTTAACCTCTTTCCGCCCAACAGACGAAAACTTCCGATTATTTGATAGAAACTCGTCTTTATTTCATTTTATCTTTGCTTTGACACTGCAATGATTTATTTACCATTTAGAATTACAAAATTCCATGACTTTCCAGGGGCCCGTTTCTCGAAAGTCCCGAAACTTTTCGGGGCATTTTCGGGTGTCACAATTCCTTTTGTATCTCAAGAACGGAGAGGATTTAAGTCGTCAAACTTCACAGACATATTTCTTTTAGTTAGCTTGAAAACATGTTAAAAGGTCCCCTTTCCAAAACGAGTGTTTGGCAGTTTCACAAACGGCTTTTCGGGACTTTCGAGAAACGGGCCCCAGGCCCGGAAAATGAAATTCTTAAATTCCACGACTTTCCAGGTTTTCCATGACCCGTACGAACCCTGCGTTGTATTTGGTAATCAAGTATTTCAACAACAAGCGGTGGACAAACAGTTTTCAGTTGAAAAGCGGTAACGCCTGGGAATAGTTGCTCCCAGGCTTTATAGTGATCATCACCAGCGCGCACTCATCTGGAGCCTGCGCCCGACGATGCGCGGCCAACCGGCGTTTGCCCTACTAAGGGAATTGGGCCCACTTATAAATGACAGTTCCGTTTTGACAATGATGACGGTGATAGTGATGATGACCATAACGGTGGGACTGTTCAAAAATGACGAAAACTGCTAACATAAGAGACCGCCAGGGATAACGAAGACATCTTGGTGTTACAAGTACGACTTCCTGGTGGTCAGGTTATTGGGTTAATTAACTTCACTCTTTGGTAAATTACGATTCATCTGAAGCTTGCTCCAGAAAAAAACAAGACAGTTTTTGACAATTTCCCTTCCCCTATGTTACCCGCTTGTAGTTATCCCCTGGGCACTATATGTAGGTTGTACTTGTCAAGAAATCTTCTGCCTGCTCCAGAGTTCTTACCATCATCGGAGTCCAGTGCACCCTTGGTCACACCCTGTCCTCGCGCAACTTCTTCAAAGACCATCTCATCTGATGCATCTGACAACCTGCAAATCAAAAAGCCGTGGTGAGATAGGACGAAGACCTACCAGAGACCTGAAAATTGGAGTTTCTTTCTCGGGAGGGGGGACTGAGGGTGGTGGGGCATGTCCTTTTTTGGAATGAAATATGAGTTCCACCACAAGTACACGCACTGATTTTGGAGATAAGAGTTTTTATGAGCGCATGCTCAGAAAGAAAGTCGAAGACAGCCTCCAATCTTATAGTAATTAATTTTACAGCTGCTCTTTTTTAAGGTACGACTGACTGTTTTCGGTGTTAAAACATTTCTAACGGAATGCTCTTGGCATCAAACCCTTCCCCTCCGGCTCCCCATAATGATTACTTCAGTTCAAGGGGTAAAGTCTCGTATGCGACCTACAGCCCTATTTTAACCTGACAATTCTTCAAAGGTTATTTTTTAACAACTCTATGGCTGCCATTTGTGTTTAGGTATAGCAACACAGATTGCGTGACACTCCGGTCTGTTTTAAGTATTTATATGTTATTTATCGGAGGGGAAGTTCGTATGGGAAAAAGCCGGTGCCTGAGACCAAAGACCTGTTGGAAAGCCGTCGTTTTGTTGAAGGTTTCTTCCTCCGCAAAAGTAAAATTCACTTTCACTGTGTACATTTTCGTCGCCTGAATCCCTTTTCTTACATATATATTGATCTTTTCGGGAAGTTGTTTATAAGCAACTTTTGCCTTTGTTTGCAAACTTTCGCAACAATTCCAATTTGCTGCGATTGGCGCGGAAATTTTTCAGACAAAAGGAACCGTATCTCAATAAGCTGAACTGGTTACGAACACGATATTGGCCGATCAGATTCGTGGATTTAGGATTCCAACCAGCTAAGATGCCTCAGAAAAAAATAAAACTGCATATTCCTTTACAAGATTTCATGTCAAAGGATTGATTACCTCTTGTCGTTAAATGCAACTTACTGATAATAGAAATGCTGTCTCGCAAACGAGAGGTGAAACACTGACCTGAACAGGATCTTTTCAGATTTCTCACCAGCATCAGTCTGTAGAGAAGAAGTTAAAACGGATTAAAGGCAAAAGTTAGATAACAGCGAATAAAATATCGTTCGAATTTTTGCTTTCATCGCGCTGCACAAGTTGCGCAAGTCAACAAAACTGTGGCAGGGCTGATGAGAAGCTTTGATGTTGGGCAACCCTCGACGTGCAGAGTGTGTGTGTAACCTATTGCTGAGCGAGTTCCTTTTCGCATTGTCGGGAGCCTATTTAGGTAGTACTACCGGTAAATGAAACTTTCCTCCCCTCCCTGCCGTCCTTCTTAATTCCTCCGACCCTGCCAAGTCCCAGTCCCACGCCGTTTTGGTTTTTCTTACGCAGCATCTGCGCGCGCATAAAGAGCTAGCGATGCAGGCCATCACTTTACGGGTTCCAGAGGCTTCCGGCTAAGGCAAATATCCCATTAACCTTCCGTCCTCCCTCATAGTAGGATAGGTTATAAAGTTAATGGGCGTTTTCCATTTACCAGAAAATCTTGGAACTTTCGGTGGAAATAAACGTGTTCCATTCAACGCAAGTCCATTCGCCGCCCGGCGTGTGCGATTTTACGCGCCAAAAGTTCCATCGGAAAGTTTCCAAAAGGAAAACAGGGGCGCTTTCCATTGGGCGCAAATTTCCGGGAATTCCGGTCAGAACCCCAATGGAACACGCCATAATCCGAAAAAATTTCCGGTAATTTTTGGGTCACCTCTGGAGGTGATCCAAAAGTGTGAATTTGCGGTACGAACCGGAAATTTGTGTTCCTTTGGGACAAGTTCCTAGTTCCAGATCCCTGACCGCGTCTGTTTTCCCGCGAATTCGACTATATCGCGTCGGTGGTGAAGAAACATGGCGGACAATCCATGGGTTTCCTGTGCTACATCGTCACGTGATCATCCCGGTAAGTACCGTTCCATTGAGCCCATGAAATTTTCGGTACGTTCTACCGGAAATTTCCGCCCAATGGAAAGCGCCCCAGAACTACCTTTTCAGAAATTCTTTTTTCCCCCGGAAAGTTTCCATTGGAACAAACCAAAAAGTCGTGTTCCATTTACAAACGAACCGGAATTCGGGACTGTTTTTTAAACGGTAAACAACCATGTCTGTCACAACGAAACAAAAATTGTTCCCGCCATCTCATATAGATGTGTGCAGTGATTTTCCCGCCAAATCAGCCGTCGAAAGCCATTACATCTTTATCACGTCACTCGGGAAGTTTAAAAATTAAGCTTATCAAATTCATGGTTTGAAAGATGAATACATAGCAGAAAGGTAAGAACTTAACGAACGGAGAGCACATATTTTTTATTACATGGTTAAGGTCTTTTTTTTTTTCGTGAAACAGAAGCTACGGGATCGACATAAAGTTAAAAATATGGCAGCTCGATCTATTCTCGGTTCTTTTTAGTGCTCGTGTAGGATATTGCACAGCGTACTTGTCCTAAAGCTTTTTTCACCGTTAAGGGTATTTTGCGTGTCACATGAAATTGCCAAAAATTGCATGACCATTACCTTATCTTTAGGTCGCTTGTTGCCCGGCGTTCCATGGTCAGGAAAGACATCTTCTAACTCTTCAGGTAAGGAAGAGACCTTGCAATTATCTGACAAAATGAGGAGGAAAATGTCCCATACAGTTTTATTTAGTGGTTGTTGTAAGAAAGATCATGAATCAATTAAATGTATTTCAAGCCGTCTTCATGCACAAGGCTGCTGCCTAAGAAAATTTTAAAGGGGCCCTCAGAGCTAAACGCTGAGAACTTAGGAGCCCAACATATGAAGTGAAAGGTGTTGCTGTCAAAAATTAAGGCGCCCAGAGCTATTCTTTGGGAGCCCCAGGCTACCGGGCTCCTGTTAGGCAACAGCCTTGATGCATATTCTCTATGACCCCCTCTATCATACATTCACTTCGTACGAAGTGAATGTATGATAGACTCATACTTGACAGGTTCCCATATCATAGCCCGGACTAAGGCAGTGCTGGCATGGTAATGGGATAAAACCCTGTTTAAGCAAAGACGTTTTTCCTTCGCAACTTTCTTCAGTTGCTAATTCCACTGTGATTCTCTCTCCAGCGAGTTAAAAGTAGTGCATGTCCATGAAAAGAAGGCAGTTCTATGGTTATGGTTATGGTTGTGTGATTGCATGTGATCACTAAACAAAATCAATGTAAACATGGTTTAGCCATCTTGGATGCTTGAATGAGTACGAGGGCTATTCCAATAACAATAACAATAACAATAACAATAACAATAATTCCATCACACACTTCAGACTTCTGTGGTTTGGGCAGCTTTTGCAAGGTGAAAATGTTGCTGTGACGAAAATTACTGAAGTTTATCCATGAAAAGGCTTAAGCCCAATGTAGTATGTATTAAGTATATATTGCATTACAAGTATACTGTATTTATGCCAATGATAGTTACCTAGAACCTCAACATTTGGTTTCCCTCCTCGTTCAGACTACAAGACAACAAACAATAAAAATAATTAGTATGAATCTTAAAGTGCCTATGAAGTGAAAAATATCTTTTGCTTATTTTAAAGACCTTTCAAAACACCGGTAAGGCCTTCCATACTGTTTCCATGGCAACCATTTTTGCTGCTGGGTCTATTTTACACAGGATTGGTTTTTTAAATTTATTTATCATAATAAGACATGTTCACTCTCGGTAAGCTTATACAGAGATGTAAAGCATTATGGGCAGCAAATAGAAGAACATATTAAGAAGTTTTTTAGTTTACAGTTCTCCCACAGTACAGCTCCTTCACTTGGCACCAACCACCACTTTGAAAATAATGTGCTTAAAGTAGCTTGCAAAGGCTGTGTTCCAAGATGATTTATCCATCTAAGTTTAATAAGCCTTAATAATAGTTTCTTAATTACTTACTTGGAGCCCACGTAGCATAGTGGGTATCGCTCGCAGACTAACCTTGAGTGTTCCAGCATATTTTCCTCCTGCAAATCTCTCATTCTTATTGCTGTTATCACCATTCCACTGTACAAAACCAAAATTTTGAGGTTAGGTCATGAATGCACATGACTCAGAGGTTCTATCTCTGGTTAGGAGCGGAGAAAGAAAATATGGTACTGGTAACCCATCTGAAAGTTTGGTTTTGGTCAACGTACGACCGCCCCTCAATGTATGCCAATGTGACCAGTATTACGTGACCATATCACAGGCTCAAGTTTAGAACTCATAGAGGAGGCCATACTCCAGCTTTTAGGCTTGGCTAAATCTATATATTTATAATAACTACCTAGTATATTAATAGATACAGAGAAGTATACAAAAAGCTGGCATTTAAATCTAAATTTTTATACTGGCATTTTAAACAAAAAAAAAACAGTAAAATAGGATAGGAGGTAAAAAAAGAGAGCAGCCTGAGGTTTCATACAGTGATGGAAACACATGCCATCTACCAAGGTGGTCCCAGACCAAGCCTCAACGGCATATGAGAGTCGAGGTTTTTGGTTCTTCCAATACAAGGTTTTTCTCCTAACACTCCATTTTTACCCTTTCATCAAAAACCAACATTTTATTTGATTGCACTAACTTTGATCTTCTCAAGCCTGCTGCAAGACTTAAGTCATCATCACAGGGATCCACATTCACAGTTGTCCGGTCGTCACAGACAACTAAAATACTGTCCAGACGAGTATAACAACTCCAAAGGTCATCCGTTGGCCAAGTGAAGTTTTAATAAAGGTCTTTTAATGAATAATAAAGAATGTACTTTTGTTCTGATCACTTTTTGTTTGATGGAAACTTCCAGAAAATAAGGAATAAACAAGCAGCATGTAACTTTGTAAGTTACATTTATGTGCGTTTTACCGTGACAGATATAGACCACTGTAAATTGGGTTCCCATGGTGCACATAATACTCCAGAGTCAAAATTCATAACTTCTGATGACCGTGTAAAATATAACGCAAATGCTCAAGTTACATGTACCGGTAACTTTATCAACCACTTTTGCTTGGCAGCCCAAAATTTGTCCGGGCAAGTTTATCACGAGACGCACTTGCCCAACTTATTATGACTAGAAAACCATTAATAACTTTTAATGTTAGCAGAAAATAGATTATAGCATGCAGACTTTTTTTGTAGCACCTTTAATGTAAGGCTGCAAGCAGACCACTGTAATCACTCTCACTTAATACATCTTTCATCCCCGATTCTGCATGAAACACTCTCATAAATCACCTTTGGCATAATTAGTCATATACTTGAATTCGACAATAAAAAGTTTAACCTGAAAAATCTTGAGTCCTAGGTCAATGAGAAAAACATCGTCATCATTTAATCGATCAAACTTGAACTTCACTTCTTCGACTTGCACATTGTCCTACGAAAAGTGAAAAATGTTATCCATTAATACGAAAAGTAGACACAACATACAGACGGAAATTGTTGGCTGACAGGCAGTCCAGAACCTTCACAGTATGATATAGTAAATAATTATGATAAGGGATGTTGGGTTGTAACATGCAGAACATATACCTAGTAACTGACAGACATTTTTCGGTTTAAAAAAACTTGAACCATGTTAGCCCATAAGAACATCTCCAAATAATACAATTTTCCTTCAATCACTATATAAATATTAAACTGGTTGGATTTTATGCACTTTGTATCAGAGCAGACATGAACTACAACTTTTAACATCTTTTATACTGAGCCCCCAATTCGCAATCTCCCTATACACAAGGTTTTATTGCCAATGTGGTTAGAGCACATTAGGAGAAATACCAGTGGTTAAAATCTTAAAGTGAGAAATTTGCTTTCTTTATTGTTTTGACTGCACAAATAAATGTACATGTCACGTTCAGCTGCTGCAATGACCAACTCAAGTCACTTGACACACAAAAATTATGAAAAAAACAGGTTGAAAAATGTCTTTGAGCCATATTTTATATAGTGCAATAGGAAGATAAGAATTAGATTCCATTGATTTCATGAAATAAAGAATACGTTTACCTTTTCGCCAGACACGTGGAGAAGACGTGGCTTGTACGCCTTTTCTTCCACCTTATTGAAACCTGAATCTGCCCTAAAGATAAAACTTACCTGATTAAAACGAATTATTTAAGAATTTTGAATGTGGCTTATCCATTATCAGGTAAAGTTTTATACTGTCAGGGTTGCCCCTTTTTCCTAAGATAACTTTGTGAGCAAACAACAAACTGGTCAAATACTTTGTAGGCATAGGCTCTTGACTTCTATTTGGGCTTTGATGATGCACAAAACAACAATCTTGTGTCACCTCTCCAAATTCTTCGATTGTTCACTTCAGTTATTGATAAGTAAATGACAAGAAAACAACACTTCACTGAAAATTAGGCAACTGCACAGGACCACAGTTTGCCGACTCAAGGTCAACTCTTAGCCAAAACTTGGTTGACTGTTGCCCGTTTGTCCAGCGTGTGTCTCTTGGCCTTTTGCCGATTTATTGTTTGCCAACTGTTCAGGCCATATATTACCCACTTGTGTGCCAGCTGTCACTTGAGAGAACAGTTGTTCAACATTCTATCACAAGTCACCTACCCTCCTTTCCAATATGTAAAAACCTTGAAATAGGATTTAAAGCGATCTGACTCAAATTTCATCACCTCACGATGCTGAACCGGTTTATCATCCAACTAAGGTATAAAAAGATAATAACTTGTATAATAAATGTAGTTTAATTAATGCTAAAATATTCTCTCAAAATTTGTACCTAAGCACAAGCAACAAGCACTACATAATTATGTTTTCCTTCTGTGGGATAAGTTGACGTATAAGGCTCTTTCTGTACCCAGTTGGGAGAATTCCGAGGATGTCTTTTCTTTCGTAAAGAAGGCTTTCAACGCAGAGTTGCTGTTCTTGTTTAAGCGTAATCCCTGGAAAGAACTTAAGGACCCCTTCCAGCACATTTTAAAATTCGTTTCGGCCCATGAAAGGACACTTCTGCCCATACAGACATGTAATTCAAAATGGCCATTGTTCTTTGCTGTTCGTGATTCTTTATTTCCAATTTGTGTGATGCAAGAGAAGAAACATCCACAATCCGAATGTTCGACACAGGACAATGAATTGATTTGTGCCAGACCATCCTTGTGCTCATCTTCCAAACCCCCTAACCCACAGGATGGGCTGATACTCAGGTTAAGATTGTGCATGTCACTCCTGTTCTTCACAGATTAGGTATTGTATATATATATATTGTTGCATTCACATGTTTAGCAACCATAAATTCTTTTACATATTGAATCTATCTTTTTTTTTAACCCATTGACCTCTGGGAGTGAGACTTGACAGATTTTACTCTAACGCCAGATCATTTTAATACTCGTTAACTGGGGGTGTCCTAGGGCATTTGAGGCGTCAACGGGTTAAGCTTTCAGACATATTTTTCCAGCTTCAATTTATTTATTTCTCCTTGTTTTCTTTTCTTTTTTTTTTCCTGCTATTTAATTTGTTGAGCGTTTATAACATGAGCCATTGGCTCAGAAGATTGGGCAACCACTGCCCACATTATCGACTATAAATAGTCACACAACGAAAACCATAGGATTCTGCTCATATTACTCACGTAAGTGTCTAGTTCAACTGTCTTATAAGCTGCTGTGCCATACTCATCTTGGGAGGAATATTCCCCAATCCAAAAGTGAAGATCATGATCAAGCTCCTAGGAAGATATGCTCAGTTACTCCATGATAAAAAAATGGTATTGGTTACTTTTGACCGATGAGCAGAGGTACCACACGCAGATGAATTAAAACTTATTTATTTTGTGGCTCCATGACTTTTAAGGTCGGAATAATGAATACCTCCATCATTAATAAGACATTTTAAATGACTTACATGCCCTTTAAAGAAAAAAACCTTTACATATAATAACTATTTTATGAATTCTAAATTTAAGGATTAGGGAGGATTGGGTTCAGCTGGCAAGCTTAATTTAAGAGCGCATGCACCGTTATTGGGTAGAGATGGATTCAGCATTAATAAGACGGCATACAACCTGAAAGTTTTTTAGCTGCGTGGTTATAAAGGTTGAACTTTTGTTTTGAACAAAATCTGAATTCAATACTACAGTTAAGTTATAATATTATAGCCGGAAGATATATCTGTATTAACTAAGTTTTAAAAAGGTTACATTTTTGGCGACAAAATCTATACTGGAGCAACATTTGACTGATGTGTGATATTTTCTTAATGGTTATCTGCCAGTTGACACTTGACCTGTAGTTGACTCAACAATCTAATGATAGAGGGTTAATCTGTTTGATCACGGCTGTTGATTTGAGCAATTAACTGCATTATCTTATATTCACCATTGCAGAGGCCTGTTATGGGATAAAGTGTGTCCAAGGTGTTAGATACTGAAGACAATAACAAAACCTTCCTTGTGTTAGTGAATACCACCTACTCACACTCACTCACACTAATTTTCATACCTCACTCTTGGGGTCCTTCTTGTAAGTATACAGAATGATGTACGAGTCCCCACTATAAAATGAGCCATAGTGTTCTTTTGGCCAGTCCACTACCTGTGTTACAATGTAACAAGCATTGAGTGCAAGGATATAACACCTCCTTCCTTTATAATAAGGAACACTGACTGTATACCTATATATACAATGTACTAGTAGCAAAAAGTTTATTTGGGGTTGCATCAATCAGGTGTTGATTCCCGAGTCCCAAAATCTATAGGCATTATTGTAGGTGAGGTCTGGCAAAAACTGTAAAATAACACACAACTGTTCTGTATTAGCATTTCACCGGAGAATAGCAGAATAGCTTTTGATCATGTCAACAAAAAAAGTTTAATATGACCACACTGAAATCAAATCTCCTTTCCCTTGTGAGTTGCACTGTTTAAGCTTTTACGTTGTTCTCTCACGTTTACATCTAACACAATAACCATTTCCTCAAACATTCAGTGAACTACCAGCAAATTAGCTCCATGCATAGGACTAATGGATGTCAGCAATGAACAAAGCATAATGACTAATAACTGTGTGAACTGAACTGTGACAACACACTGGGGAGTCACTGGCAAGTTGCAGTTTGCCAGTGCTTTGACTCAATCTGAGAATACGCTGATGCGTTGAGTATTGTCCATCAGTCACCCTGAATATTCATGTTAGATCAACTGTTTTGTAAATGCACTCTGACTGGTTGAACTTTCAGTTCAATTATGACAAAAGTAGGGAACATGCTGAATCAGTGGTGAACTTGCTTGACCACAGTAATTAATCATCGAATTTTCAGTATACGGTAGTTGTACTTCACAGTGACGTCATCCACTTCTAAAATCAAAATTGCAAGGTTTTCTGAATTTTTATACACAGGAGGTTGAAGATGACATAGAAATAATTTTTTTCAAGTTTTCACTTCTGTTGTGTCTTTCATCTCAAAAACAATTTCTGAATTGTCACTTTGCGTGACACCATGATACAACACTACTTTGAAAAATAAAGTTTATTCCTGTGAATCACAGCAGTGTGAGCATTTCAAACACAACAGGAGATGTATTCACACACATGTATTTTATCTCTTGTGCAAAAAATAATCGCTTTCATCCCTAAGTGAACTCCAGGCGACTGGCGTCTCCTGTGTCGGATACTAAACTATATTACGTAAGTTGCGTGAAACGTTACAATAAATAACTCAGAAACAAAGTACCACACAGACCTGAGAATTGGAGAGGTGGTTTATAAATTTGTTTCCTACAAGTTTGTGGTCTTTTCAAATATATATTTTTGGTTGCGTGACAGTAAAAATGGATCCATAACAGAGAGGCGACAAGTGCCAGCTTCCACCTCTTGATTGGCTAAAAAAGGTCTCACCACTTCATCACACTAAAATCTAATGCCTCTTTACATTCGCTCTCATAGTTCCGGCGTTGCAATTGGCTCAAACAGAAGTCTCAGGGGAATCTACCTTACCTACTACATTGCCTACAGCATTCCCATGCAAGGCAATATTCTCTCGTTTGATCTGTCACATAGTCTTTCATGGTCTAGTGGTTTATAGCAATTGCCTCTGAATGAGGCGATACAGAATTTGGATCCTACTTGGGCTGCCTTCTCTAAAATGTTTCTATACAAAGGCTAAGTTATAAGGGTTAAGCGTAACCTGAATTACCCGTAACATTTCAGGTCAAGCTCAAGATTAGTGAAAAAGAGGCTTGTTTTCGTTCTTGTTAGGGGTCCTGAAGCACTTAGTGCCTTCAGTCTGTGGTTTCCTGTTCCAAAAGCTTTCATTCTCAATGTATTTGTTCCTACGATATTGACAATAATATTGCACTTTGTTTAAAGCAAAAACCGCTCCGACTCATTCAACTTGGGAACTTTAACTTTTCTCACAAAAGTACATGCAGTCAATTTTGCTGAATGCAAAGGACACATTCAAAAGAATAATATTGTGCAGCATCACTCTGTAGGGTACATATAAGTAGCATTAACAAGGAGAATGATTTGTGGAAATCTTGACTGACAATGACAACAGATAATGACCTCAAGGGAAACAAATTAAAGTTATTACATTTAGTGAACAAGCCCGGATTCAAGTTATTGGGAGTTGACTGTAATTTGCAGTAACGACACCACAGGAAAGGAAAGAGAACTTTATTTAACTGTCTAATCTTCTAGCGCTGTAGAGCTCTAATCGGGGACACTGTAAATTGAAATTAACAAGTTAACGCAAATCAAATCAAATTTTGGTTTCTGACGAGAGGAGAAAACCGGCGTACCCAGAGAAAAACCTCTTGGTGCAGAGTAGAGAACCAACAAACTCAACCCACATATGACGCCGAGTCTGGGAATCGAACCCAGGCCACATTGGTGGGAGGCGAGTGCTCTCACCACTGCGCCATCCCTGCACCCCAGGACAGCATCATTGTTCGAATTGTAAAAATGTTGCGAGATGTTGTACCAATTTACTAATAAGGAGCCTGCAAGATTTGGTTCTTTTTGCAGTTACTGGAGCACAGATTACGTAAAACAACAGAAACAAAATAAAGACTAATCTCAAGTGACCAAAAATACATTGCTTTCCCGTACCTGCAGAAAGCCCCCAAAATTTGCAAGTTTATCGTTGGTAATCTTGCAATGATTTCTAAAGGACCTTGTATTAGATTCTGGAACAAGATTCTTGGAAGATCTTAGCCAAGATACTACCACAGTGCAAGTACGAGATCTTGTAACATTCTTAAAAAAGATTCTTAAGAGATAATTATTGTAAGATCTTAGATAGAATCTTACAAGATTCTTACAAGATCTTATCTACGAACTTGTCTAAGATCTTATAAGATTCTTACAAGATTCTTAATTAAGTAACAAAGTAAGATCTTATCAAGAAGCAAATTAAGAATCATAGCAAGATCTTAGCAAGATTTCCACCATGGCCTACGCATGTGCAGGAAAATCACCATCCCAAAAAAACATTTAAAAAAAGAAGAGTAAGAGCAGAATCCTATACTTTGTTGAACAAAGTGATAAAGAAGATAAAACAAAGGCTAAATCTCGCAACACTTGCTTATCACTGAAGAACACAAAAAGGAAGTTATGACATCATTAAATGGCACATGTTACCTGACAGTGCAATTGTGTGGAGGTGTGGTATCATAACAAGCAGTGCTTTTCACTTTGCCTCTCTGTCAAAAAAACTGGTCAAAATCAAATCAGTTTGACACAAGGCCCTCCGATCTGTTTTTGAGTGTAGCAACTACAGCAGAAACCTATATATACATTGCAGCTTTTTAGCACCAATATTTTTTTCCTCAACATGCCTAATCAACGCCTAAAGTTCAGGTGCACAATTGTTCCAAGTAGCGCCTTCCAATGTTTCTACATTGTTAAAAAGAAGACAACTATATGTATATACAATTTTGCACCTTTTTGACATAAATAGCAAACCAATTTCGGTTTCTCTTCTGGAAGCTGTCACATTCTGATTTCAGTTTGATTGTCAATACTCTGTACTTGGCAAATTTGATTTACAGTGTATTACCTTATTGGCTGCTACTTTGTAAGACACTCCATAGTTTGTAAGTATTGCAGTATTGACCACTCCCCTTAGGGGCTTTTTAGGGCCAATGAAACACAATTAACGAAACGACAGAACAGAAAAAACCAACAAAAGTTCAGAATCCCAACTGGCCAGAGGCAAGTGCAGCTGGGAAATTGAACGAGGGGCTACCAGGATCAAATTCAACGAGTGGTCAGAGCAGGTCTTGAACCCAGGATCTCCGGAATTCAAGGCAAGTGCCCTAACCAATGGGCCACACTGCCTTGTTTCTGTCATTGCAGAGTTTCTTTTCCTCACTTTGTTCTATAAAGTAGCCTATGCAACATTTTTTCAGTTGCATTGTTTTCACCATTTTTATCTTTGTGATTGAGTTCATTGTTTTCGTTTCCATCCAGTTTAGTATAGTGGTAAACTAATTCAAAACTGTGGAGATTGATCGACCGTTGTTGCGGTCGCTACATCGTTGTCCATTCAAGTATTTGGGTGGAAGAGAGAGGTTTCGCAAGGCCACAAGAACCTCTCTGACTTAAAGTTCCCATAAAATCCTACTTTTTTGGGGTTGACCCACCCCGCTGACGGGAAGGTCAACAGGCTCATTAGGAGGAGGTGTGGTCCACTGGTTAGGGCTTTGGGTTTGCGTGCGGTTGCCCTGGGCTCAAAACATATCTAGCATGGAAAGCGAACAAATGGCCAAAGAGGATTGACAATGCCAAAGTTGAGGCAACAGAAGAAGCAAGTGGATTGAAAGTGGATGAACCTATGCATATAAACATGATTGTCTCTTTGAAGTGTAGTGAGCACAAGGAGGGGGTTTTTCCCGCACCACAATTCTTCCACTTCGAAAACACAAAGTTGATCCATTTATGTCTTTTTCATTTAGTTGGCCATGTTCTGCCATAGAAAGGAATCTTGTGCATAGTTATACCCTATTCATTACCACTCACATTCCCACATCGCACTGCAATGCATCTTTCTGGAATTTTCAACAAGTGGGATGTGATACCATGACTTGTTGAGAATTGAGAGTGAAGATTTATGTCACATGTTCCTGAACATGTGACTGTCCTGAACATGTGACAACTCCTGCTAAACCCAAGAAGAGCTGAGAAGACACTAATGCGAATAGTGCACCAAAATGGCGGCAAATTTGACAGTTTGTAAAAAATTATCAAAAACTCCTGTTTTGTTTAAATCAATTTTTTTAACAGAAATCCATTGAGTGATGTTTAGATTCATATCAGAAAACAATTAACAAAATTCGTTATGGGCACTTTAATCAACTAAATCTTGCTGAATGTGAAATTTTCAGATATTCGCAGAAATGCAAGTAATTACATGTAGGTGCATGTGGATTTCAATGAGTGTGCCCTTGCTCTTTTCCCCAACTTCAACAACGCTTGTGTCTCAGAATACAGACAATTAACGTCACAAAGTGTCCCTCACATGCTGCTCTTCCTCAAGAACTGTACCGTGAGGATCACTTCACTCTTGTGTCTATAACCCACACTTCAAACATACATGCATTTCATTCATAGTGTCCTTTCACAGCAACACACGAGCCCAACAAATTGACCTGCTAGTGAATTTTAGATGCAACTTTACACCACAGTTGACTGTCAAGTGATCGTTTGAATGTAATGGCTGTGTGAAAACCTGGACCGACGTCAAAAGAGCAAGTGAAGTGTAAGGGTGCAAGGAGAAGAAGGAAGAGATTGCCCGCAATCAACCCCGCAAGGTTTTCGAAACTCTGGTTTGCCAGAGGAAAGGGAAAATATTGTTCCTGATTTTCTGATGAAAAGTAAAACATTTTCACTTGTCAGTCAAAATTTACTGCATGTAAAGACAAAAACAGAGCAGAAAGAGCTGATGATCTGTTTTCAAAAGACCTGGAAACTTCCTTGCAAGAGCTTAGATTTTCTGGTGTTCCTAAAGAAGAGCAGAAAGATGCTGCTAAGCAGCTAATAAATGGAGGTGATATTCTGGTGGTCCTTCCCACAGGATTTGGAAAAAGATTCATATTTCAGCTTTTTCGAAAAATAAAGGAGAAGATGCCCAGGAAAATGTTCACACCTTTGAGAAGTATTACCTATGACCAGATTAAAGAAGGTGAAGGATTAGAGCTCATGGAAACGTCATTGGCAGCTAGCTTTCACATCGGCAGACGATGCCCTGAACAAGGCATTTCTTAAGGTAAGGAAAGGACATTCCAATAACTTCCACAAAAGGATGATCGGCTATCATTGTCAATGATTCACACACATTAGACACTCCGTTGATAAAACCAAATTTTTGTACAGTAGAAACATGGACAGGGAAACTACCACACCACCTGCTACACAGGCTAACCTGCTCCCAACTGAGTGGCCTCATAGCTCAGTTGGTAGAGTATTGACCCGGCATGGCAGAGGTCATGGGTTCAAATCCTGTTAAAGCGGCCTCCTGAATCTTTCAGGTGTCTATTAGAGAGAACCGCTTAAATAGTCCAGATGAGTGTGAGGATCACTTCACTCTTAAAGTATTAAAATGGGTAACAATTTTTTGAATTAGCAAAACAAATCAGCAACATACTTTAAACTATTGAACAGAAATTATATGTTTTTAGCAATGTACCTATCATGTATTACTTTCAAATCAAATTTTGATGTGACTCCTTAAGGTTCCAAGGTAAGCGCTTTCCGAGCCGAGCCAATGACCCAACACGCCGGTGCTTATCCCCAGTTTCCGTAGCATTAAGCCATTAGGAGTTTTTTTTAAACTCCCCCCTGGATGGGATGCTGCAATCTTGGACAGAATAAAATGGAACAGCAAACCCCCCCCCCCCCCAAATAGAGGATGAAGCCGCGCAAAAGCCAAAACGTGCCATTTTCCCATCTATTTGTCCAAGATTGTAGTCCATCGCAGGGTTATCCCCAGCATTTCGCCAGTCTGGATGAAGAGATGCACCATGGGAGTAAATTGTCTTGCCCAAGAACACAACACAATGTCCCGGCCAGGACCCGAACCTGAACCCGGACCACTCGATCTGGAGTCAAGCACAATAACCATGAGACCACCGCCCCTCCCTAAAGCCTTTGTTATTTTATGGATTATTTTTCGGTTATAAATAACACCAAATAAGGAAATAACTTGGCTGGCAGTCCACTGAATAGATTATAGAGGTCAAATCTTTCTGACCACGAATATCGTCCGCATACAAACAAAAACATGAAAAGATGAAAAGAGATTGAGAACGTGTTATTCAACAAGCTACGTGATTAAATGCAGCCACGTTCAGTTAAAAGTGTTTCCATAAGCAATAATTTACGCGCTTTTGAGCAACCAAAGAATGATGGTATTCTTGCCTTGAATTTCACAATTCTCCAGATCTTGATTCCCACTTTTTGTCCACAGCCCTTCCAAGCTTTCTCCGTCAATGCTGAGCTCTTCTTAACCTGGGGGGTGGGGGAAAATACGAAATGGGGAGATTGCACTTGTATATGTATACAACGCATGATCAAGAAGCATTTAATCGTAACGTACTTCTCTTCGCATGAGGTATCATCGTTTGTACGACACAAGATATTGCCAAATGACATTTGCTAAACTGCCATTTTGTGAGCAATTTAGACGCAATTTGGACCATAAATACAGTGAACACAACACGATCGACATAATTAGGTAAATACTCGAAGTTTGCTGCGACCTCGAGACATCGCAAACTCCGGTCCAAGGCGGTCTTTCGGTCTCATGAAAATATAGGAACAGAAAGTTGTACAGTCAAACTGCACATAAATAAGTACAATTCATTACTTTGGCTTTGCTGACCTGCCACAAATGACCTGTTAAAGTTGTCGTATCTAAGCTTAGGAAACCGTCTACACTTCTACTTGTAGCCCGCGGCCAATTTTGGAACAAAACCTTACATTTCTCTCTGTATCCGAACCGAACAACGCCAAGTTTGTGTCCTTCCAGTCTCTCTTCTTTGGCTTCAAGAGTCCTGACATTTTACCTTCTTTTGCCTTCACAAACTAACTTAGCACTCCACTTAGGATAAATAAAGGAGTTTCAGCTTCAGGGTGTACCTTCAGGTGTTGTTTACGATCGGTCATTGGTCGATGCTAATAAGTAACTATATATATTTAAAACTTTAATTTAATGACGTCACTAGGTGCGCTTGTCTTTTTATGTCCAGGATTGCAGGATGCGGCGTAATTGTTGAACATACATGATAGAGCCGCGGAATAAAGCATGCTGATATTGTGTATCATCTCAGTTATGAATGCCACTTTCGGACCAACGAAAGGATCGGCCAAAGACACGAGTCAAATCAAGTCAATTTTTTCACTCACACAGAACATTTATATAAATAAGGATTAAGGGGCCGATTACATGAGCAGGGCTGGCCTGGTTAGGCGGGCTGGCTCGTTTAGCTGAGATCCCGGCACGTCTGAGAAATACACCAAAACTCAAGTTTGCGATTACATGGAAAACTCTCAGCCCGGTTAGCCGGGATCCCGGCATCGTCGATGCCGGGTTAGCCGGGCCAGCGATTTCTAACCACATTACTCCACTTTAGAACAAAATGGCCCACGAAATAGTCGTTTTTTAATGTTTAAATAAAGGATAAATAAGATGGCAAACCATAATACTTCTTTAAATTGTAGAATGGTGAATTTTAATGACAATTTAGCGAGACAAACGTCTCTCCTCTTCTTGTTGTTGATATTTTTTTTCACATGACATATTCTAAATTTAGTCCAAGCCGGGCTGCCTCACTTCATGTAATACCGGGCTGAAAGACATCCCGGCAAACCTGACCAGCCCGGCTGGCCCGGCTGGCCCGGCTCATGTAATCGGCCCCTAACTATAGATTAGTTACATGCATTATGATGGAAACATTATAGTAATAAAAACAAAAAAAGAATAAAAACTATTATCAATTATGACTTTCAGGAGTCATAATTCTATGTGAAATGTGTGGAGTTAGGACAGAGGGAGGGAAAACGGGAGGGGACTGGCGAGAGGAAAATATTTCACTCTCCCTCTCGCCCCCTCGCTTCGCGCGCGGGCTTTCCCTTTCCCTTCCCCTTTCTAGCGCCTGCCACGCAGGCTAAGTTAGGACACCGGAGTAGTTCATTAAACTAATCGAGCATGTGATCCAAAAAATAAAATATGAGCAAAAGGAAAACAGAAACAAATAACCACTAAGAGCGGACTGTGAAGTGAAGAAGACTTCAGGGTTGAACTGAATTCCGAAGTAGCGGCGGTGATCGTCAATCTCAGCAAGACAATTTGTCTGTTTTCTCAATTTTGTTTTTCCTTAGAAGTCTCTTTATTTTCATACAACGGGTTCCTTAAACAAGGGTAATTTACTTTTAAGTCAATTTGCATACTTTTGATTTTGTTAATAGCTTTCAGTATGTAGTTTTTCAGATACAAATGAAGTCGACTGAGACGATTTTACTGTTTTCACCAAACAAGCTACAAGGTTCTAACTCGACAAAAATTCCCTTTTGCAGAGTTTCTGTAAAAACCAACTCAGGGCAACTATGATATCGTTTTCACCAGTACTGGTCAAGACGTTTTCTATCTAATATACTGTAGAATTGTACTGTCTGTCGCCTTGATATAAGATTCAACGCATCGAGCACCGACTCCAATTTGTTTCCATTTCTACATAATGATCGGGTCTTTTGAACCAGCAGACACGCCACCAAGTATTATAAAATAATTAGGATAGTACGCAAACTTTCATCAACTTGCATTAATTGCGCGCCCGTTTAAGCAATACCGATACCGCCGTGCGCGCCCGGTAGAGCAAATCGAGTATCAACCAATTTATACATTTATCCTTTGTACGCGGGGACTTCTAGGGTTGCCTACACGGCTCTTGGGCGCTTATTACGATTTTAGAAAGCTTTCTTTTTATAAGAATCGTGCTCTTCTTTGGAGAAAGAGGACAAAACGGCAACTAAGTTAATTGGTAATTGTTTTGACCTGATAAGGGTACGTCTGTGTTAAGCCAGTATTGATTAAAATGTCCTCGAGACGAAAATTGAAACGATATGGCGCCCGCGTAGGAAGGCCCTATTAGAAAGCGGGAGAACCTTTCATTGAAATTAAGTTCTTCGTTTCATTAGCGTGACGGATACCCTGGATTCCAGAGGTTTTTTTCCCGTTTTTTCTCTCTTTTATCGACGGAATGGCAAGTCGCGAAGCGGCGAGAAAGAAATGCGACTCTCTCTTTCGTCGCTCTAAGAGAGGAAAACCTCTGGAATCCAGGGTACGTGACGGAAGGACTGTGAAGATTTTAAAGAAAATGCAAGCTCTTGACAGATTTCATTCTCACATAATTTGTTCCAATCATGATAATTATCATTAATTA
Source organism: Montipora foliosa (assembly GCF_036669935.1). Lineage (NCBI taxonomy): Eukaryota > Metazoa > Cnidaria > Anthozoa > Scleractinia > Acroporidae > Montipora > Montipora foliosa. Next base: position 48,119,226 of record NC_090877.1, on the reverse strand, counting down.
GTTCAAGCGCTCAAGTTGCTGCGTGATCGTCTCGTAGTAGAGACTTCGCCGTTTGCTATGTTGCTCTATGGAACAAGATTCCCTTAGAGATAGGGCAGTTTTCAAATCTCATTTAGCGGAAATTATTGCATTTCTTTCTTTAGCGATAGACAATATTTGAAATAATTATTTCATGTATTTGAGCTACGGTGTAGTAATTCTTAGTGAAAGCGAGCATCACCGTTGAAGATGAAGCAACTTGAACCTCATGGTTCATGTAGGCTCTAGCGGCATTTCTTTCATTAATGGTTATCATGGGCATAGCCAGGATTTTTCAAAGGGGGGGTTACACTGTGTCAAACAGAGGGTACTCGCGTTTTCGCAACCTGAATATTGTAGGTTGTTTGAGTAAAAAAACGGCTTACAGAGGGGGGGTCACGGGCACCCCAGGACCCCCCCCCCCCCGCAGCTACGCCCTTGGTTATAGACAAGAGTCCATTATCCAAGAATAAGAATCTGGTAAGGAGGTTTGTCCCCATCAGCATCAGAAAAATGTCTATTTTAACCAAGTTTTGGGGGAAAATAAACAGTAGACCGAATGATGTACCCAACTGAAACCTCCCGGGGATAACAATCTTTGTGTGATGTATTTGCATTATAATGTAGCATTCACATTTAAATGATATGGAAATATTTGGGAACAAAACGTTTTATTCCCAAAGGGTTTGAATTGAGTACAACGTTGGGTTAGAGGATTTGGTCTATTGTTTATTTTCCCGCAAATAATACACACTTTTCTGACGCTGATGGCGACTAGGCCAATAGACCATTTTCAAATTCTCACGGTTGGACTGGACTGGATGTAGCATGAAATGGAGGCTAATGCGGGCAAATCTTTTCAAATGCAAATTAATTTGCCCGCATTAGCCTCCATTTCATGCCAGATCCAGTCCAACCTTTAGAATACGAAACTGGCCTATTTGGGTAAATCTTACTCTTGGACTCTTGTCACTAAGACCACTTTCATAAATGTCCACTACCTTTACATTCTCGACCTCATTCTCTTACATTTATGGAAGAGGGAAACTATCCTCGCACTAGTCGGAGGTTGGAAAGGCTTATTAGCATTTAAACAGTGAGGAGAAACACCTTTCAAACGACCCTCTGTATTTGGAACATTTTCCCTGTATTTTGACTACACAAACCTAGTACATTTTTTCAATTACTTAACATATTCCCTAGCTCGAGATAACCAGAACGACATTTTGATGACGATCAATTCCAAATGCATTCTGAAAGGTTTCGTCGTTTTGACAGGCAAACAGAAGACATTTATAACTTGCACAAATTGCCTTTTTTTTACCTTGTAATCTTTGTTCTATTTCGCTTAAAAACAACAACATCCGCACCAATTTAAGATCTTTAGGCCATACTAGTTGGTTCCCCTAACCAGCTACAAGGAAGTAAAAAATACGAGTAAGGCCGGTTTTGTCGGACCGATAAATCGTACCGTGTAAATTGTGTAAAACGAGTAATTTTTCCTTAAAAGATTTTCCCGTTGTCCTTTTAGCATCAGCCATTTTGAACGCTTTAATTTTTCAAGTATTTATGCGCATTACCCACTCGCATACCCTTTGATTGACAAGGCGGTTTCTCTCTGAGCGTCGGCCCGACTTCAAAAAATCTGTTGCACTGCAACAGATTCTTTAAATGGGACAGATTTTCATTTCCATGAATCGGTCGTTCATCGGCTGTCAAAATACACGCAAGATTTGAGCTCCGACGACGTCGGGCCGACAAATCGTACCTTGTAAACCGACCTTAAGGCTATGATGTTACACTAATTCATACATACAAACATACCGAGTGACCACTCTCCATCGGGGTTTTCAGAGCCAATTAAACAAAATCAACGAAACAGCAGAACAGAGCAACTTTTTACTTTATAAGGAATCTCAACTGGCCGGAGACAAACCAGTTGGCTATTGAATTAGGGACAACCACGATTAAATACATACAGTGGTCAGAAAGGGTCATGAACCCAGAATGGCCAGATCTCAAGGCCAGTGGGCCTGATCAAACTGCTGTCGCGCCGAAATCTACTTTGCAAATGTGTTATACAAAACCAAGGAAATAGAATACTCGAAAGCGTTTCCGCTCAAACAGCAGTTTCATCAGTACTATTGTTGATGCATAACTTTCTACTTTGAACGCTGAGTGTTACCACAAAAGGGGCATTCCTTTTCCCACTTCCGTCTTAGACGCCAAGCACACTTCAGGAAACGGACAGTTTAATAAACCCAGCATCAGTTTCAGGCTGAACTCGCGTTTGATTTGTAGCAGAAAATCTGTATAGGAAGATTTGGGCTCGTCTTTTTCAAACTCAAAGACATCGGAAAACGGAAGAAAATAAGGCTTCAATAACCTCTCATCAGCAAACTGCAGAAGACACTTGCATAACTTTGCAGCGATTTGAGCAATGTTCAATTGTGAATAGCTTTGCTCTGAACGACGCATTTCTTGGAAATATAAAATGTACAATTTTTTAACATGTAGCTCTTTATCACCAAAGATGGCTTAACCGGGAATGCTTTCTTTTCGCTGAATTTCTTCAGCATTAAATAACGATTTGTTGGGAGCTTATCAATTTCAATCTCCGGACAGACAACTTCGCTTTTCATGATTTTCGCAAGAGCATAAGCCTGACGAAATTTCTCTGGCAATGATTTTGTTAGGGTTATCTCTGCAGGTGTGGCCGAGATTCGCAACATTCTTCGTTTGACAACCTCTGTTTCATCTCTGAGGGTGTTGCAAGTGTGACTTATGCTGTCGTTCAGCAAATGTCGTTTCTTGTCGAAATCTTGTGCTCTTGTCTGAAGCATCAAGAAGCACCCAGCATCAAGTACGTCTTCATTCGCTAACGGGATTTCTTTGGCATTAATGTTGGGTGGCCACCATCCTCGCTTGTAAACAACCGGCACCAAATCAATACTCATCTTTAGTTGTTTGAATACCAATCCCATCCAATAAACACTGAAGTTAAACACTGGTTTACCATTAAGAACCTGTATTTTGTCCTCAAAATTGTAGTACAAATGTCCAGAAAGCCACATACTTGTTTCATTGAGAGCTCGTCTTAAGAATCTGGACAAGTGCTGCAGGAAGGGTAACGCTAAAAAGTACCCATCCGCATCGGAAAAGGGTAGATAATCCGATAAAACGGGAGTTTCTGTGAATCTAAGACAAGCGTATCCAGTTTCCAGACAATGCTCAGTCATCACAATGTTTGTCTTATCAACCAACTGATCCAGACATAGAGCGAAATCGAATTCATCTGGGCAACCGACTTTCGTTCCTTCAGCAGAACTACCGGTAGGAAAAACTGACATTTTAAACCTTGCGTCATACTCGGTAATTTTGGCGCACAATTTCTCAAGAAGGGAATTGACTTCTGCTGTAAGCATTTCCACTTCTTCAGCAACCACTAAAGGTCTCCGGTAATACGTCGGCATAAGGTGATCAATCAACCCACAGGAGTTTTCTTGAAAGCCGAAGAATCTTTGCACGTCTTGCGAAGATGTGATTCTGGATAAGGGAATCACTCTTGGCATGTCCAAAAGAATCCGTTCAAATGATTTATTCCTGGGGTCCTCCAAGGTGGAACTACCCTCCTCCTCATCCAGTATGAGATGGCAACGAAAGCTACAATGGCGTATAGCAGTGTCCAATGGTCTGTCTTGCAAGTTGTCAATGGCATTTCTGTCAGCACCATGTTCAAGCAGCAACTCCACCTGCTCCGGGTAATTGTGGTAAGCAGCAAAATGAAGAGGAGTAGCGCCATACATATCTTTAGTGTTAACGTCCGAATCGGCCTCCTGTATCAGCTTTTTGAGCAGATCTGGCATTGGCCTGTGTTTCATGATTGAAACAAGAGGACTACGGCCCCATCTATCCTTCTTGTTGAAGTCCATTCCATATTTTGAAAAAACGTCAAAAACGTGTTTAAGAAACAAAACGAAGCCAGGAGATTCATTGTAAATGTTTTCGGCATTAACATCAGCACCACCTTGAATGAGTAATTCGATTATCCCAGAGTAAAAGACGCCAGTTGATACCCCTGCAATTCTATGTAATGCTGTATTCCCGAGATTATCAGCTGTGTTAGCGGACAATCCAAATGACAATACTTTCTGAACAAAATCTTCCGAAATGTTAGCATCGTCTATCATGTTACTCCATGGAGTTCTGCCAAGAACATCTTTTCTGGCTAACAAATCTTTCAGCACAGGTAAGTTGGCCTCAGCAATTTCATCTAATATCTCTGAAACGTCTTCAAAAATTTCTGATTTTGCATAAACATGCAAAAAATTTTCACCCATTTGGTTCTTCACTCTCAAATCTATTTCGGGAAAGTTTTGAAGTATGAATCTCAGCAAAGGAGTATTGTCCTTTCTTGTTGCGGCCAAGTGAAGAATACTATGCCCATTGCTTGTCTGACAGTTTAAGTTTACTCCAGTCTTTACGAACAGTTGCAGTGCCTCCTTCAAGTCAGAACTCACATCTTCAACGTCGTCCTCAAAATCGCTAGAAACATCTAAACTTGAAGCTTCACTATAAGTTATCAAGCTATGAAGAGCGCTGTATCCATTCCGATCCACAATATTGATGTCGGCACTAGGCACAGCTGTCAAAGTTTGTAGGGTTTCGAAACTATCCGTGATAGCAGCATAGTGAATAGGCGTTTGGCCCCAAATATTTTGCTTGTTAACACTTCCACCTTTTGCCAACAGCAAAAAAATCAAGTCTACTTTTTCTCGAGATGTGCTCATGGCGGCTAGATGCAGTGGTGTTTCACCTTTTGCATTTATGTCGTTAACATCTATAGCTTGTGATTCCTGCAAGCATGTATCAACATCACTGCACAGAACTGCCCTGTGTAGATGGTTATTTCCCCTCCATGGAAGATCTCTGACAACTTCGCCTTTATCTGGTATTTTACTGATATGCTCGTGATGCAAACGAATGTTCTGCAGCAGGTTGAGCTGACCATGAAGCATCGCCATAGGGTGTTGTGCTGTTCAATCAAGCCACATAGAGGGTGAAATAGTTCAACAGTCTGAAAAAATAAAAGGAAATTTCAAGCTGTTGGTTGGCTCCAGAAATTCTCAGTTGAAATGGAACCTTTTACAAAATCTGGTGGCAGCTTTTCTGAATAATGTACCTTTACTTTGCAATAATAATAATAATGATTATTATTTTATACATATAGAGTTCACTCCTTGCTTTCTGAGCAAATACAGGATGCTTCGAGAATTAGTGGGCCCATTTTTGCATTTCTCTTATTGTTTAATTAATAGCAAAACGTTCTGTTGGCAAGGCGAATTGGGACGCTATGCAGCTGTTTAAACGTACTGATTTCATTTGATTGATATGAACTGCAGGTCTATTATATTTTAAGGTTATAGTACATTGTTTCTCATGGATGTTCATTTATGTCCATTTCTTTCTGAAACAATCCCATGAACCGTTTGGCTTTTTGAGACACTAAACACCCTCCCTGTAATTCTGAGTGAGCACAGACAGTGTGAGCATTAACCAGTCAAAACTAAGTCCCCTTCATTAACCAACTGATTCTTATCTATGACTCCTTGGGGGTGAGACTTAACTCGTCAACTGGGGGCATGCTAGGGCGCCCGAGGAGTGAATGAAATAATAAACACTTAATGACTGGTCCCAAGGGAAACAGTTGATTTTGTTTCCTGAGAATCTCAATGTTTCCCCGAGGTGCCGCCCGGGAAAACGTTGAAATTCGAGCAAACGAAAAACGTGCAAAGGCAACAACAACGGCAGCCGTCGGTCAACATTCGCGGGTAACAGTGCACTGTTATCCTCTGACGTCATAGATTTTGTACTGTTGCCCGCTGAGAGACTTCTGGCAGGAAAGAGTTTTATTGCTAGATGTCATGTTACCTCGAAGTAACCAATGAGAGCACACACTGTTGGGGGAAAAAAATTAGCTGTATAAAAATCCTCATTATTTTTTTTAGAGAGGGCACGGTATCGAATCCTGCGATCTGATTGGTTCTTCACATGGTCCGGATTTTCCTATTTCTGCCCACGGGCACAGTAATCAATTAACTCTGCACTTGTAAATAGCCTTCCAGCTTGCCTCCGGCCAGTCGGGATTCTTAACAGTTGTTGTTGAATGTTCTGTTCTGTTGTGATTGTGTTTCAGTGGCCCTGAAAAGTTACATCAACCAGTGTTAAAAGCCATACCTTTAATAACACAGTCTCTGGAAAGTTGTTGAAACTGGTTTGAACCACCTTGAAACAATAAATGAAACACTGAGCCTCTGGAAAGTACAAATATACGTTTATATGATAATGATTTTCTTCCTCAAAGCTCTGGGGAGATTCGTTTTGAATTGAGTGTCATAAAACAAATACCAAAGTAATTACTTCCACCAATCACAGCAGCTGTAAACAGCGCAATGTTTTGCGGTTCACACAGTGATTTCGACGCGGTTTCGAGACGGTTTACACTCTATTCTGAATTCACCATTACAGCATTACAGCATGTTGAGTGATTATTAAATTACAACTGATCATTTGCCCGTGCAAACTAGGGAAAAAACACAACAAATTCGATTACACTGAAAGGAAGACCTAAAGATAAACTAGAAGAACAAAGCAACTTACATTCTGCGCGGAATAAACGACGGCTTGCTCTATAAGACGAAAACGATTACAAAGACAGAGCCAAACTGAAACTGAAATCTCACTCACGTCACATGACCAAAATGTTTACTCCAATATGTAAGGGAACACGAAGCGTCAAATAAAGATTAACTGAAACAAAGTCACGTCCAAGTTTGTCCGTTTGGCAAACTAAACTCAATGAACCACCCCGAATTCGTCTAGCCATTCCGTGTAACTTTTTCAAAGTGCGGGAAAATTCGCGTGTGCAAGTTGCAATAGGTTTTGGTATTCTTTTTCACTGGTTGATAAATGGCCCAAGATTTTCAACAAAAGCGTAGCAATTGCAATTACGCGTGCAATTACTTTCAACGGTCATTTGAAAACTGCTCTGATGAGTCATAATTAGGAAAATGGGCAGAAAGTTTCTTGAGGAGCTAAACAACACGAAGAACCTTTTGAGGGAATGAGAAAATGTGACTTTTATTGACAACCTAAAAAAGGAGGAATCAATCAATTTTCTTTACTTAAAGAATAAACACAAGTGTTTTTTTAAAGAGCGCGCTTATAATTTTTGACGTAGGGCTACTTTTAGCATACAGTATGGGAAAGAAATCTTTTTAAAAACGTTCTTACCATTTAAGGACGTTCGCGCCCATTGCTACTGCGCATCCTTAAAGCGCACGCAAATTCACATGCCACGTCATGCATCGAGAGCGCGCTCGCAAAGTACTGAAATGAACAATGATAGGGCAGATGGCCATTGCTATAGCTTTGCTTGGATTTAACGATCTTGGATATTCGGTGACCCATACTTTTCTTTTTAGAAACAGATTCAACAAAAAATCAATGTAGGAAGTTAAAAAATTTCAAGATTTCTGTCCTCGGGACATGGAATCCTGCCATCTTGCGGGTGCAAGGCGCATGAAACTATGGTCGGTAAATGCGAACTTGTTCTTTAAGGAACCTCAACGGTTAACTAAATTCACGTGATGGGTCCACTTAAATAAAGTTTGATAGATAACATTTCACTTCAAAGATGTAATTGCAATATTTTTGGGCTTACAGACACTGTGGCCTTATTCGCTAAAGAAGCCGGATTTTTTCAGATTTAGGGTGTCCTTCCGGGCAAGTTCTCTCCAAAACGAAGTCGGTGTCCCCCTATCTTTTTTACATTTCTGACATCACTAACTCATCATCTTTCAATGGTAAAATTAGCAGAAAAAAATCTATGTTAGAAAATTTTCGCGCGAACGTCCTTAAGCACTGAAACAAAACATAATTGTTTTGACAACCATTATGGCGCTGGTCGGAAATTTAGTACAAAAGAGGTGACGTCTGTAATCATAAAAGGATCACAAATCGCACAGGGAAGAGGAAGCTAAGATCTCCTTCAGTTGGAAACTTGACAAAAATGAATTAAAACATAAGGGCTAAAGGCTGTGCAACAGCCATTGACCATTGTTCATCTACGATTATCAGTACACTTAAGCGTTTTACTAGCATTTCTTAAATGAGGCTTAAATTGCATTTATAATATATTTGTTTTTATATCTAATATAAAATATGTTTTTATATTTATGAGCTTTTAGACAGGTGGACAGGCAGATCCACATCAAGACTCTAGTCTTGCGTTTTGTACGTACAAGTTTGAGTCTATGGGCACTTATTATCCGTATTAACAATGAGACTGTTTAGGAAATTGATCTCAGGGCGGTTCGTGTGGAAAGAGTAGGATAAATAAAACGTGCCCATGCCGAATGAATCCGTCGAAAAACCAAGCAAGGAACTTGAGTACGTACAAGTGATCTGGAGCTTCCAGATTTTAGATCTCTCAGGGATCTCTCGGGGAGGTCGGCATGTCTTGCTTCCTGTACGTCCATCAGCGAATGATTCACACCATTCGATACACTATGATACAGGATACATAAACGAATTACAAGCAATGCCCAGCCGCTGACTCAACCACTAGAGTATACCGCAGAGAACCGTAATCTTGCCAAAACGATGGATAGCGCTCATCCGCTGGATAACTCACTATGATGAACCCAAGCCGACCATATCATCTGTTGTCGACCTTGAAGCGCACTATTCATCTGCCTTTCGGCAGAATCTTCAAAACTTGCTTGTTTCCCTATTCAATTCTAGTGGGACGTCTCGAAAGAACTTGACTTCGATAAATAATGTGAATTTTTCATTTTCACTGTATGTTCTTCCTCAACCTACAATCGACAGCTTCATTCGCGCTCCATCACTTACGCAACACATCCTCCGGGCGCCTTGTTCCTTTGAAAGAGGAATTTTTGTACCAAGGCAAATGAAAAAACAAGGAAAATGAATTAAATAAGTTAAGTTTCCTTTATTGTAATGTGGACTGCCTTAGCTTGATGATGCCATCACCATTCTCAAGTATTATATCCAGGATAACAAAGTCAGATCCATTTTACAGTTTACATTTTCTCAGAGTTAAATACTTGAGTGTGGTGATAATAGCAGAGGGTGCAAGGTGTGGATAACTAGCTGCAGTCCTCGCGAATTGTGGAAATTCTAGCTTTCGGATTCCGGCTTTTAGTGCTGCCGTGTGATGACCTGGTAAGGGTCTTGTCGTTCCTGGATGTTATCGAGCAAGGACAAACCGAAAGAAAGTTGCTGACATATTGGTTACAGAAATTAGGAGGATAAAAGAGCGCTATCCGTACTTTGAACTTGAGATTGAACAAGATGCAATTCGCAAAGCCATTGTTAACCAAGTAAGCAAGAAACTAAACAAATTTCGTAGTTTGAGATACCGTATAATGTGATTAGCTTGATACCCTAACCCTAAAACAAAAGACTTCACAATTGAAACAAACAGGTTACGAGAGCTGCTACGTTACCACTCTGTTTTCGGCTTGGGTATTTAGCCAATCAAATTATACGTTACGAGAGCTGCTACACTACTGTTGGATACAGTATGGAGCGTTTTCTTGGTTTTTATTCAAGGCAATTCTTGGTTTGGAGGGGGTGGGGTGGGTAGCGGCGTCTATTTGACACGGGCCGTTTTATCTGTGTCCCTGGGAAGGATCAAATTCGCAGAACCCTTTTTGCGCGTGCAAAAAAGGGGTTATAATATCAAAGTGTTTCTCTTTCAGCAGCAGCTCACTCTCTTGCTGTTCGCAAGCAATGAACATTGGAATTTTGTGGTCAAGTACTCTCCTTCTCCTAGGGAAGGGAGGGAAGTAGGAAAGACCCTGGGAAAGGTCGATTCAACCAACCAAAACTATAAAGGTCAAAAACGCGGAAACGCTTGCTACCCAGGCTACTATGAATGATTCAGTCTCAAAAATCGCACCCAGGACAGATAAAAAGTGAAGAGGCGATTGCAACTTCGACACACCTTTATTTTTATGCCTCGAAATTATAACAAAGCGACGACATCGCGGTAACCGAATCACACTAGACTGGGTCATCCTAATTAATCAGCCATACAGTATAAGAATTTGGAAAGGCATCAATATGCTTCTGTGCTTTCCTGGTGTACATTCATCTCTGGTGACTCCCTAAAAAACAAATTTTCAAATTTAAGTTTGTTTATTTCTTTTTTGAGGAATTGCTGAAAGCTGTTTTTGAACAGAGCCTTTGTAGTCTGAAGAACAAAATCATTCAAGTGTGGTTCTACTTTGCCCGACCGTGATTTTCAGAGTCACGTAATGTTTTAAGAACTACTAAATTTACACCTTCAGAACGCAACAACCAAGATGTGCCAACATGGTGGACCAACGAGTCAGAAATTACTGGCCTTCGCTTTCCCTTCGTTCGTATCAGTAAAACCAGGGCATTGTGACGTCATCTTTTTTAACAAAAGGGTCCACTTTTGCTGACAGGGGTATTAAAACGACGATTAAACAAACAAGCAATTTTAATTTTTCTTCATCTCTCTCTCTTTTGACTTCGAATTCAGTTAGCATTTTAAATTGAAAACATTCAGTACGGCAAGACCAATCAAAGCACAGTCCCTAATAATATTCGATTCAAAGTAATTTTTAATCATTGAAAAGTTTAAAAGCCGAATTGTTTAATAATAGAGCTACTTTAAACTTACACGAATCTTCAATCAGAAGAGAAGTGACTTGGAAAAAAAAAGGAAGGTTGGAGAAACCGTCTCGTAAATACTTACTTTGAAAGTCTCCACTTAGAACAAATTGTCGAACTCTTTTGACCTTTGCCCTTCTTGCACCACAGTCACTGGGATGAACGGATGTTTGGTTTTACACAAGTAAGCCTGAGAAGAAAATGATAGCTTTTAGCTTAGAATCTTTGGTTTTTAATAACGCGACTACAGATTGGTTAAAAGCTATTTGTACTCTCCCGACCAATCCGAAGCTAAATTAAAACAAAACGGTGATTTTTCTGCCCTTACCACTAGCTACCACTAACTTTTTAGTTGACCGCTTGTCTTTGTTTTGAATGGATTAAAGAGCACCGAGGACGCATAACACAAACATTATTTTCTCCATTTTAAAAATATTCTTGAGGAGTAGTGGAATTTCTCTTGAAAAATGATTCGACTACGATATGACAGCCTTTTACGAAAACGACTGATATCGATTACTTTCACAATAAAGATTGATAGAGTATAAACCGACGCTTTTTTAAACGGAAAACTACCGTTAAAACGATCACGACACATTTCCGGTGTACACGAAAAAGGTAATAATGGTTTTTCATGCTAATCACAAAAATTACAATTTCTTCGATTGCGATTGATTTTAAAAATTCCAGTTTTCCACTAATTCACTTGCCAAGCTGTTATCGGACAGTTCAATAAGCCAATCACATCTAAAGTTAAAAGTTTAACTCAACCAATAACATTCAAAGTTGTAGTTTAAATCAACCAATCACAACCTTGATTTCAATCACCACAGAAGCAGAGGACAGACTCCAAAATTAGGGCTTCCTTTCTTTCAGAGCGACATTAAACAATTTACGACAGTCTTTTAATGCAAAATTTCCCTTTCTTTCATAACTTTGCTCTTCTTCTTTTCACGGGAATTGTAATTTTTATGATAAACTGGTAAGAGCACTTGGTGTCGTCCAATAGACCAATTTCGATATATTCAAATTCAGTCCTAAACAAAAGGCATCATCTCGAGGCTCTGCGGAATAGATATAAGGATTTGTATGAGTTTATCCCCTTAAGCCTCGAGATGATGCCTTTTGTTTAGGACTGAATTATATTGGTCTATTCCATCTGTAATCATATTCGTGATAAACAATTCGGACTCCCGGTGCGCGGTCGTCCGATTTTGTTATCACTGGTATGATTACAGACCGAATTGGACGAGACGAAGCCCTATTACCGTTGCTTATCAAGATCACGCTTCAATGAAAAGTAAATTTCCTACAATAAGGAAAGGAACGTCATTCTTTTCTTTTATCTTTCCGTAAAGGTTGCGTGAAAGGACGGCATGAAATATAAAAGATATCTAAGGAATTTTACTAACAAGAGTAAACTTTCATACAAGACTGAAAATCGCCAATTCACTAAGAACAAAAGTTTACTACCAGGATCAAACTCCTAAGGTCAATAATAATGCCACAAAATTTCCTTACAATAGGAGACCATGTTGAATTTACGACCTGTCCAAAAAGGAAAAAAAAGTGCACAAATAGCACGTAATACTTACATGAGCATATTCCATTCCCTTGCGTCTTTCATCGATGCTGGCCTTCTTTCCAACAAAAACAACACATTTCTTACCACTGTCGCATATATACACTGCAAGAAAAGAAATGAAGTACCTACTAATTGCAGGACAGACATCAATCTCGTACCCAGAGTCCTCAGGCTATTTGGTCAGCGGGTTGTCGCCAGGAGAGATTCTGGGATTCGAATATTTAGATTGGCTGTTGCGTTACAACTGCAGAAGCCAAGTGAAGCTATGATCCTTGCAGTTATGAACGCAAGTTTTGCAATGGCGTAGAGATATATGATCCATTTCATATATCATTTCACTAAATTCAGAAGCGCCGGCCCAAAAACCGCCCCAGATTTTGTGTCCTGGCGACAACTCGCTGACCAAAGAGCCTGAGGACTCTGGGAACGAGATTGGAGAATTATTTAATGGAATTATGGCTGCCGCAATGAGTGAGCCTGAAGAGACAGCTCTCTAATCGGGAGGACACATTTTTCTTCGAAACGCAAGGAATTGTGGTTATGCGCGCGAATGGAGGAATTAAGACGGGCGGTTCTCTCTTGTGTGAGCAATTAGAATAGAAGACAGCAGCCACGTTTCCAATTCGAGGTAACTTGACCTGTAAAAGTGTTGTTTTTTAGTCTCCAGGTTCATTTTCGCCTCCTTGACGCTTCTCTTATCCGTTATAAATGTTATCGCAGCTTCGCGAAATACAAATAGGAATAGCTTAAAGTATTAAAAGTGATGAATTGTCAGGATTCCGGCAGTTAGACTTTATATGAGTATTCCGATTGCAAAACAGACCTTACGATGACTGTGGCGTCTACAAAGGCGATTACATGTGGTATACCTTGAAGGTCTCCCATCCACATACCAACTCCGCCACACAGGGCTTAACTTCCGTGATCTTTTGTCGTGAAAGTTAAAGGACGAGCACTGAGTCAAGCTGAATTTCGTGATTCACAAGTCTTTCTCATGTATATTAGTCACAAGAAAAGTAGAACTAATAACCACAACAATTTGCGCTTTTATTTAATGTGAAAAAGAACTTGAAGTGAACTCGGAAATGATCAACATACTAGATGCCAATGTTGCTGGATTCTCTTTTATTTTCTTCAGTCTTTGTACTTGTAACCACAAGTCCTCTCAGGGTATTTATGTTGTATTTCCTCAAAAACGATGGGTAGTTATTTTGACCACAACTTACCTCTTTAAGATTCAGAGTCTACTCAAGGCTAATGTATATAATTTCAATCAGTCACAATCATAGTACCTGTCGCATATTACATGTAAAACCATCTCATCTTTTATTTGCTTTTCTCGCGTGGGGTCCAGATGGGGTCCACGTTTTGTACCGTCAATGCAAGCATACTTGAACATTCCCCTCCCCTCGGCAGCATTTCTACCATTTAGGTTAACTACTTTCAGTGTACTTCACCTTTGGTATGCTCATATCAAGGTCATGTCTACAATTTAGTTCAACTTTCAAATTTAGTCTAGATATAGTTTTTTCGCCGTCTGGGTACCCTCCCACCACCAAGATGGCGTGAAATATCCTAGGGATTCCGTACTGGCACTGAGGAGCTCATCAGTCTTCAATTCCATGATGATGATGACTCTTGACTGATAAGAAATTGCACAATATAGTTTACGCTCTTACGGTATAGGTCTTTTTTCAGCATCTGCTTTTGGAGCTGAAGAACATACGATTATGCGAGATTACATTGTTTCAAAAACAGATTGAAGACATACCTTTTCGAAATTGTATGTACTAATTTTCTTTTAAAGTTAAATATTCAATGTACATATAATTAATATAATATTTTCAACTATTCCAATTCTAGTGAAAACGACCACTCGGCCAACGGTACCAGGTTACTCTCTTCTAGTGATGAGTCGCTGATAATTGATAATAGGACATTTGCATGATGACGCCATTTGACTACATTTACCAGAATCCTTTAGGTTTTGCGTGTCTCATGGTAATTAGAGCTATTGCTAGTTTTGCCCCGCTGGGAATACAAAATCTAAATAATAAAAGAAAAAAAAACTGAACTCTGGTAGTTGTAGTCAAATGACGCTATTGTGAAAGTTGCCTATTGACGGCTGCTTGCAGGGCTGGCAGATAATGAAAACCCAGCCATAAGTCCCATGCACTACATGCAGAACCAAACACACCCTCTATAGTCGGGTGGTTGAAGTGTTAATTAATTTCAAAAAGCTGCTTTGTATGCATTGTAATGCAGTAATTCCCTGTTGAGATCATGTTGAGTTCAATTCCATCTCCAGAGAGCCACGCCCACAAGTTCTACTATATAAAGCAGTTGTATTTTCAGTCCCTTTGCTTGTGTAATGATTTGAGTGTGTGTGTAGTAAATGGATTTGTGTATTTGTGTTTTAAGTTTCGTTTAGTATACACTACAGTAGTGATTGATGTAAGAAAACTATGGGACATAACAGCGAGTCTTACACCAGGTAGTACCCATATAGTCACACTGAAAGTGAAGGGAGGTCTGGGAACAGTGAAGTGAAAAAAAAAAAAAAAAAAACAGGAAAAGAAAAGCTACCCACCCACTTTGCCCAACAAACAACACAACTACATTTATGAACATCAAAGGTGCGTTCCTTTGGGATGATCGGAAAAAGGATCACTGATCCAAGATCACTTGGATCATGGTGCATCAAAGGAACCGAAGAATCCTTTCCCAGAGTAGATTCATCGGTTCCTTTGATGCACCGTGATCCAAGTGATCTTGGATCAGTGATCCTTTTTCCGATCATCCCAAAGGAACGCATCCCAAAATAACAGTAAATGTTGTGTACTAACCGTCATCAGAACCCAACACACCCTTGGAGAATATACCCAGATCAGTAAAAGTCAAGTGGCCACTTTCATCACTCAGTTTGAAGATG
>NC_090877.1:48091463-48098963 GCF_036669935.1 Montipora foliosa | reverse complement strand
GCCATCCAAACCATTATTTTAAGTCACTTAAAAGGAAACAGATAATCCTCCAAAATCAATGGCTTGAAGCTAATAGGTAGCGCACATTCAAATAATTAATTTGCAACAATGTACAGGGAGTGTTCAGACAAATTTTCTTTGGCGGAAAATCGCGTGGCAGCGTTGCATTTGGCAACCTGAGTTTTTCTGGTGGGAAATCATATAAAAGTGAAGAGCAACGGGATAAATATTACAGAGCAGAAAAGAGCACAAGGGAAGAGAAAAAATTTAAGCAAAGAAAGCCTCGAGAGAAGCCGAGGAAGGAGAAGAAGAGAACATTTCAATGAAGTACATATTTTGTAAAACTTGATACAAAAAAATGAAGAAGGCCTGAAACGTTTGCAATTCCGTGTTGACAGAGATTCTGGCATATTTCAAAGTTTCCATTTATAGGCCTTTTGTGTGAAATGGATGTCCAGTCATGAACTGCTTTGTTTCACTGCGAAATTGCAGTTAAGTAAGTGAATTTACTATTCTGTAGCTTGACTTTTTAATTAGCAAGATTTTCGCTATTGTTCTAAATTGAACAGAGAGTGTGTATAGATTATCAGTCAAAAGGAAATATTGTGAAAGCAATTTCTGTTTTAGTTGTTGATTAAAATTGTTGGTTATTGATTGCAAGGCTTGTTTGTTTCCTACAATCAGCTTAGAGGTGCATGACTATTAATTTTGAACTTTATGGAGAAGCCAATTATGTCCATATACAATATATTACTTCCTGGGGTTAGAAATGGGAGCTCCCCTTTTAGGCTTGGCTAAATCTATATATTAACATAATTTCCAAGGAATATACAAACTATATTGAATGTTGCTTGGTGTGGGATTTTTCCTTGTCTCTTAACAGCTGTCTCTTTGGGATGTCACGCAATGCTTTTTTTTTACCACCAGCTAACACGTCTCTGTCTCTTTCGCCCAAGTATCAAAGCCTTTAAGTCAGTGATTTTAATTATGGAACCGGTAAGCATAAGTCATAACATTTGTAAAGCCAAACTTTTAAAAAATATTTTACTCCAACACCACACGATTTTACTCATCAATTTGAGCCAGTTCAGGACTGAAAGGGTTAACCTTGGTTTTTGGTTTGTTTTTAATGAGGGACTACCAGATGTAATAGCCCATTTCCGAGTTGCTGCATGCCTCAGTCCTGGTGCACAACCATTCAAATGGAAATGAGTTGCGTATTCTTATGCAAATCAAACTCATTTCCATTACAATAGTTGAGCACCAAGACTCACTTCGAAACCGAGACAAACAGGAACTCAGAAATGGCTTATTTGATAAACGTCACTGTTTTCTTTAACCCATTGACCCATGAGAGTGACTTAAGATTTTACTCTGTCAACGGGCTTTGCTTTAGAGTCTATGTGTAAAATGCTACTATATATATATGACCAAAAAATTAACTGTAATAAATTATGCAGAACAGGAGTTTCCAGCTTTCAGACTTCTAAATTAATGTACACATTGACATTTTAAGTTAGTGAGTAAAAGGATGTCACTTTCCCGAGATCCAACCCTTTGAGAACCAAAAGTGGGGTCACTGACTCACTACAGTGTAGCTTAAAATTTCAGTGTGTAAATGCAGCTTAATATATATGCAAAACACAAGTTTAAAAGTCTGAAAGCCTGAAACTCCCGTGCTGTATATTAATTCAGCCACGTACACACGCATTGCATTCTTAAGCTAGTGAGTCTTTGACGTCATTTTCTCCTCGATCCAGCTCTCTCAATACTTTAAAGTTAGTAATGGCGGACCATAAAATAGGAAAATTCCAGTTAAAATAAACAGATACCTTTTTAAAATCAAGGATTAAAACTTGGGTAACTTACTGTTTAGTTAATTAACATAGATCTGAAATCTAAAGAAAAATGAAACTTGATTTTTTGTTCATAGTAGCACTTTAAAGTTAAAGGGTTAAAACAAAAAGTCACCTTGAACAAATAAAATCAGTTAACATATTGTCACCATGTTAAAAGAAATTAAATGGTCCATACTGTTTGGTCTTACTTTGTACTTATTTCAGTTCAAAACTTAAATGTTTCACCTGATAAATTTGCAAGCCAAGATCAACGACATAAACATTATCAGGGGTAATGGACTCCTTGCAGTAAGCAACCTCTGTTACCTTAACCTTGTTTCTTCCCTGGAAAAAAAATATATTTTGCCTTAAATGAAACTCACAACATGTCATCATTGATCATGAGGATTTAAGAAGTGTTAAAATATTTAATTTATGGGTTATTAACCAAGCGTGAGGTCAAGATGGCTGGATGTTACCCAAGTTCCTTTTTTGCATCTTTATGGACTGAGACGAACATGCAAAAAAGAACTTGGCCATTATCCAGCCATATCTTGACCGAACAATCTTTGTTAATAAAGGATTTATTATTTGGGATAAACACCAAAAAATGATCTTTGATCTTGCGGGACAAAGCAAGAAATCCCAAGCAGGCAAAACAGGGATTTGGTTCATCTTGCCTGCTCACATAGCTAGTCATATAATAAAGCTTAAATTAATATACCATATCATTAAATTTCATCAAGCGAGGCTTATAATCTGTTGGTTCAACTCTCTTGAAGCCAGATTCTGCTCTGCAAATAAAAACAGTCAAGACAATGTCACCTAAAATACAATGATAATACATTAAATAGTTATATCTACCCTTTCCTTCTCAATAGTCCAACTTACAGATATCACTATGCCTGACAAGTGAAGGAAAGGCAACAATCCTGAGGGTGAGAGAAGCATTTGCACACCAATGCTGCAGCTGTCACTTTGCATGCTGAACAACATTACCAACCCTTGAATCATATGGACCAGCCTCCGCCACTGACCAGCCACCAGATGGTAGAGTATGCTCCAGAGCCAGCTCCAGGCAAGAGGAGAGAATATCCAGAACCTGGCAAGCTCTGAGCAAGATTGATCAAGCCAGAATGCATGCAGCTGGGAAGCAAACCCAGCAGATAAATGTACATCTACACCCAATAGTGCAGAAACTACTGTATCATTCCCTTTTGGATTTCATTATCTACATATACAGTTGATGCTGTTCTAGCTGTGATGTCATCATGATGGCAAGCCAACTACTGACCAGCAAAGGCATAATTGAGGAGGAGGTCCGTGCCAGTTGGGGGCCCACGTTTTGTACAATCCGTGCTCAAGACCTATTAGAAATCTCCCTTCAATTCCACGCATGAACCTTCAAGCTTGCATTACCGCAAGCATACCAGTAATAATTATGGAACATAAGTCCCTTCCCCTCTGCAGCAATTCTACCATTTAGGTAAACTAGTACTATTTCCAATTATAGAAAATTAGATAATAATGTGAATCATCTGAAGGTAGTAAGGACAAGCTAATTTCAAGGGCCCCAGAAAGGAAGGGGCAGTACATGCATCCATATGATGATACCTGAAATTCTTTGACAAATATATCAAGATCCAAAATAACACACATACCCCCCAGCCATGATAGTAATGTTTTCAAAGTAGGATTTAAACAGGTCACCCTCATGATCCATGACTTCACGATGCTGTATGGGCTTATCATCCAGCTACAAAAAGACAATAATCACAATGGCTTTTGCTTTCTTAGCAAAAAATTCTCTTAAAAACTGCCCTCAGAGAAAATAAGTATATGATTTCCTTAAAATTTTTTAAACTAGTTTGTTTTTTACCTTCCTTTGTTTTTTCACATATTAAATTGCTTCTTAGTAAAATTCATGCAAAGATAGCCGCCTTGCGCAGAATTAGGAATTTTATTGATTGTGACGCTGCGGTTAAACTAAATAAGTCGTACATTCTACCTCATTTTGACTATTGTAGTCCTCTTCTAATAGGAATTAATTAAACTTTATCTGATAAGTTAGAAAATGAAAATTATTACGTACTTAGAACTCTCTTCAATCTACCTAAGTCTATTAGTTACAAGCAGATCTTGTTGCAGTATAATAATTTAGATTCCATTAAGCATGGTTCAAGCTCTGACACTTGTGTACAAAGGCTATCCCAATTATATAAGTAATATGTTTAGAATCAAAAACTGTGCTTACCATCTTTGCGGCAATGGTAGCAGACTCAATCAGCCTGCCCCCAATACTAGTTTTAAACACAGATCTTTTTCGTAAATTGCGTGCCGCCTCTGAAACAATATACCTTTGCATGTTAGGGAGGCCCCAAACCTTAAGAATTTTGTGGTCAAACTAAAGAAACTTAAGTTAAGCCAGGACGAGTGTCGTTGTAATTCCTGCTCTAATTAGATGCTATTTTAAATTTATAGTATGGATAGGTAATTTTATTATACATTCTTAGTTTAGTATTTTCTTAATTTATATACTATTGTAGATACACGTCCATTATTGTAACGAGTCCTTTTTTAGGCTCATCAATGTCACGTGTTTAAATAAAGTTTTTCAGTTTCAGTTTCAGATTATGATGATATCTGTAAGACAAAGGAAAGTAAAAAACTAACTAGTCTAAAAAATTTTAACTGCAACATCTAAGAAATAGAAAAAATGTGTTTCTATCAAGTTATAGAAACACGAGTGAAATGTTTTCTATTTCTTTTAGAAAACAATGCGATAAGAAAAAGGAAAACAACTTGTTAACTCTAATTATCAAGATGTAAATTCTCTCTGCTCGCGCCATCACTATGTTAACAGCTCGTGCTAGTTCTGTGTCTTCATCGAGTTATAGAAACATGATTTTTAACCAATCAGTGCGCGTATTTTCTTAAGACTGTTTTCTAAATATGCATATCGGATTTGGCCAAGCATTAACAGAAACTGGATTCTCAAAAGGGATGAGATTACTTCTTCAGGATGTCAAATATAGACTCAAATGTCATATGCTTACAAAGAATAATAATAATCATTGCTACCAACAATATTGACAGTCCTACTAAACATGAATGTTTAACTTTTGTAGTTGTGTCTATCCATTTGCAAGACTGTGAACAATTTCTACATTACTGTAGCTAGAATCATGGTCCTGTGTCCCCTCCAAAAAAAAAAAACTAAAAGGTTGCATGGATAATAGGATGAGAAGATACCCTCTATTGTTCCTGTGTTTTCCAAAACAAGAAAGAGTTGCAAATACATTGGCCTTCAGGGGGCAGATAAAATAATCTTTTGAACATACAAACGTGTCAAGCTCTACAGTCTTGTATGCTGCTGTCCCATACTCATCCTGTGTAGACTCCGAACCAATGAAAAAGTGTACATCATACAACAGCTTAAAATAATTCAGAATAACCAATTATCAATTTAAAAAATTAAAATTAATATTCTCATGATAATACTTAAAATATTACCAGTATATCATATTTTAATTTATTACATCCATTTTGAAATCGCTTATGATCTTTGCACTCTGATTGGTTCTCAGCAGTGCTAATTTTCTTTACAAATCACACTTTTTTTGCTCTTAATCGCACTTTTTCCCCTGCCAGGAGCCAAGAAGAAAGGAACAATAGAACAAAACAACCAAACAGATATTAAAGTAACCAAGGAGGAGTTTCTGGTTCCACTTTTTTTATAAACGGGCAACAGGATCGATAAAAAATTGGTACTGACTAATATCCTGTATTTCAGAGACTAAATTGTGCGATTTCTAAATGGATGTAATAAAGTGGTAATGATAATGAACTCAGTGTCGTGCAATCTTGGTCTGAAATCATACTTTAAATGAGTTCAAATCAAATGAGTGTGCAGAACTTGCCACTACTATATAAACATTTGACTGAAATCACACATGATTTCAGACAGAAGTAACAAACCAACCATTCTGATTTGTCAATAAGCAAACAAAGACAGGATAGACATTCAAATGCGGGCCCTGCATAATTTGCTTCTGCTTAACCGTCCATTATTAACATGTAATCACACATTTTTTTCCTTGTGCAATTTGGAGTAAATAAGTTTTTTTTCAAATTTGTTCAAAGACTACTTTATTGTTTTGTTGGTCTTAGAAAACATTTGCTTGTGCTTCCAAATTGCACTTGAAATCATGTGATTACCTATAAAAATTGCACTCCACTCAGTTCAATCACCATTATTAACTGGAGAAGGAAATTGCCACCAGTATATATGAACTATTTCACCTGCAAACAAGTTCCTATTATAAGCTCTAAGACACAAGTGAGTAGTGATGATCATGACCATAATTACTTTGTTCTCAGAACAAAGTATAGGATTTGACTCAGTGTTTAAACTTCAGACTTTTTTTTCCTTTTTCGTAACATTCGTAACGTGTAACGGCCCCTTGTGTGCTGGGAAACAAGCTTCTGAATATTCAATTTGCTGAGTACCATATTTGGAACAACAAGAGCGAGGGGTTTCCAAATATGGTACTTAGTACTGAAACATTCAACCAATCAGTTTGCATTGTATATTGGAAGCTGTGAACGCGCATTACACATAATGTTTCTCACCTTGCATCGAGATGCCATTTCTTATGAAATTAATAGGGGATCCCCCTCTAACACTAGTGCATACCTCATCACTTTCTTTGTCCTTGTAGGTGTTCAAAATAATGTAGGAATCCCCTTTGAAGAATTTGCCATAATCTTCTTTAGGCCAGTCTGTCACCTTGAAAAGATATTCAAGTTCCAGTGGGTTAATTAAAATTGAAAGCTATAGTCTTATTTTTATCACAGCAAAGGCAATCCAACCAAAATAATTTCCTGAAATACCAAAAGGCTCTTTTCTTTTACCATCAAGTTGAGAAATAAGAAATAAAAAATCAGCTGCATTTATCAGTGAAGATGCGATTTTTTTATTCTCTTTGCATGTGAGCAATTTAGCTAGAATTTTCAAGACTGCCTGAACACCACAGCTTAACTAAAGGGTAAAGTCACAGTCCCCTATTTTTCTCATCTCTATGAACTAGCTGCCCCCACCTTTGTTTGCAATAGTCAGCCCAATTTCTGTAAAGTCTCTCATCTACCTAAGAAGTGGCAGCTAGAGGCTATCTCTCTGCAACAAATCAATGCCATTTAAGCCATACCTGGCGATTGCCCAAATTATTTGGAATATGACCAATAAGTCAAGACAAAGATTTGTGACAATGGCGACAATTAGTTTTTTGTAAAGACGTTTTGAAAGCATGTTTGCTTGAGTCAGCTGACTGGCAAAATTTTGAGCTTCAAATTTTATCCAAAGGCTGCTTGTCTTGAGTGTAAGTTTTGGATTTCACAGTCTGCCATTACTCACGTTAAAAACTGACCGATTGGACTTCAGAGGGTTGGATTGAGGATAAGATGACTTCAAAGACTCACAAGCTTATTATACATGCAAAACACAAGTTTTTAAGTCTGAAAGCTCGAAACTGCACGCTGCATATTTAGGCACATACCCACACATTGCATTTTTAAACTGGTGAGTCTTTGACGTCATCTTATCCTCGATCCAGGTCTATCAAGATTTTAAAGTTAGTAATGGCCGACCATTAATTTGGAAAAT
>NC_090877.1:48063963-48086463 GCF_036669935.1 Montipora foliosa | reverse complement strand
CAGATATTGATATCCAAAATGACTTGTTAATGTTGGATTAATACTTTCAAAACCAACATCAAGCCTTAATTAAGACAAACTAATGCTCAAACATTTGCGTGAAAACTCAACTTACTTTAAATTTAACAATTCTCCAAATTTTCAAGCCAGGTTCTTGTCCAGCGCCTTCCCAAGCCTTCTCTGTTTTGGCCGATTCTTTTTTCACCTGTTTTTAAACATTCAAGACAAGTGAACAAACGACAGCTGTGCGCAAACAACAATAAATTCCAACACAATTAAAAAATGCACAGCCTCTTCAACCACTTCTGGCTCCCTATTTCTTACATTTTTCTCTAAATCAGAGCCAAACAAAGCCAAATTGCTGTCTTTCCAATCATATTTCTTAGCTTTCCTCAAACCAGACATGTCTTCGAGTAGGAATTAACCCGCGAGCAGATAAGTACTTCGATGTTCGTCCAACCAAACTAAAAGTGAAGTACACACCTTCGAGAAGATATTTATTCCGGTTCAATCCCAGAGGGATAATCCGATTGGCTAAAACGAGAAAATATTTGGCAGATTTGTCACGCAATCTTTTATATATTTGAAGGGGGTTGGGGAAGTAGTATACAAAAATTTTTTTTTTATCAACGGAGTTGATAATGTAAATTGGCCACCAGAGATTCTAAAAGCTGGCGTTTCGAGCGTTAGCCCTTCGTCAGAGCGATTCGCTTTCCGTTGATAAAACCAAACTTTTATATATTTGTTCAATAGGTCACCTGCTGCAAAACGTAGACGAAAATGGATTTGGTGGAGTTGGTGTCGTTGTAAAAGTAAAAGTAAAAGATGTCAGGGACTGAGTTATCTAAATGACGTGATCGTTAATGTTAAGATATTCATCCTCTTGAGGATCGAACTTGCTAGCAAGGGTAAACAAATCTACACCCCTTGCAACAGAAGCGACTAGACAGCGCGTCACCCACGCCAAAATCAACGAAGCAAAACGCTCCAATGCACGCAAAGTTGACCATTTGTGGGTTTGTAGCACTGATATACACTGTTTAAGCCTACGCACTTGTTCAAGAATTGTTAGCTTTTAAAAGTTTGTTTTTCTTTTATTTTTTTTTAGGCATGATGTAAGCCACCCGTCACGTAATTTTCACGAAATTTTGAGGGAACAAGACGTGGGTGACGCGGGGTGCTTACCATTTAGCCAAATAATCCAGATGGAATGATCGTTGCATAAAGGTGAGCGATTTTCCGAATTTAATGACCAACCGGATGAGAATGGCGCTTACCATTTACTTCACAGCATTCCATCCCGCATATTTTACTCGATCTTGTGAAAAAGGGCCTGGAAACGGAAGGTTCTCGCAAATGGTAAGAGCATTTCGCGAATTCCGTTCCGAACGGAAAAAGAGGACTACCTCTGGAGGTAGTCCACAATTTCCGAAAAGATTTTCCGGAAAATTGCCTTTCCATTTGACCTGAAACCGAAATTTCCGGATTTTTTGGCTAAATGGTAAGCACCTGCGCTGTCTCCAATTCATGTCCTTGCAACAGCCAATCGGATAAGTGGTGCAATTTTAACGTGCCCGTGCACATGTGATCCCACGCGCCACCTTGAGCGCGCATCAGTTGTTTCTCCCACGCATTATTCAAAACAAACACATGCACGCACTCGAATTAAACAGAATTGACAGCGCTTGTGTCTCTTTGGGGGAGCGTTGCGTGACATCACGCAGGTTGATTGATGAAAATAACGAGATGCTTCTGTGAAGCATACACTGGGTTGCCTGTGGTACGTGCTACAGAAAATCAGAAGGCACATTGAAATACAGCATTCCAGTCTCTGAAGAATAACAAATAAAAGAGAAGCGAGAAACATTGGCTTCTGGGCTGACATGTTGATAATTTTCAAGTTCCCTCACAACTTCTTTTTACCACAAGTGTGCCCTCTGAGCATCTGAAGGCTTTCTAATACTAAAGTTCACTGAAGTTAAGCCCTGCCGGGTGGGGTTAGTGTTTGGATGGGAGACCGAAACAATGTACCCGTCTTAAAACAGAAGCATCGGACCGAAAATACTATTAACTCTAACAAATGCGAACTCAGCAAGGTACAGATCTTGTTAGCTTGCTTTATGCAAAACAAATATTGATGAAAAAGCAAATAACTATTGATACACAGTTTTCAGAAAGAGCAGAAGGAAGTTTCCCGGACGGTCGATCGAGAATAAAATATTTACGACATCAAAACAACATTAATTTTGAACCGTGAATATAGAATATAAAAAGTTACGATCAGCGACAAACATTTTGGGAGATTTTTGCTACGTTCAAGTAAATTGCAAAATCGAAAAGTGACATGGCCGGAATTCAGCGGGCGCCGTGATTACGTTACCGCTGCATGTTTACTCGTCAAACAGTGAAGCATCTGTGTCAAATGATGGCAAGATACCGGGTTTTTAAAAAGTTTCTTTTTCTGTCAAGTGTTATAAAGTTTGACAATGAAATGAGCGAAGTCAAAACAAAGATCACAATCGCCCAACTCTTGTTTATGCAAAGTCAAAATTTACCCTCCAAGACGCGTACGACGTTATTATCACCAGGTAATTCCATCATTTTGGAAATAGCAGCTACTTTATTATTCATCTGCGTCACAAGTTTTCACTGATTTTGGGGCTCATTTTGTTGAAACTCGAGCACGCTTTCAACAGGCCTGTGAACCCTTCCCGCTTACAGAGCAAAACTAAAAAACTTCTCGCATATCACATTTCAACCTTAAGCTCGAAAATTCAATACACAACATGATATTATAATTCACAAAGGCAGAAAATACCACAGAATCCTTTTCCAGCGAAAGTTTTATTGAAACAAACAACATATTTGCTCTTAGAGGCGAAAACCTCTTCCTATTTCATTGCGTGCGTGAAGACAACAAACTCAATTGTGTCAAATTACCTTGTACTTCAGGTAAATACTGCTCACTTTGATTTCGTCTCGACGGGCGATAGATTGTTGTCGAAGTCCAGTACTCGTCGCTTTTGAGATTCATGCCTAGTTTATCCAACTGACTTTCCATTATTGAGCTCCATAAGGGTATATTTTGTTTAAGGATCCACTAAAACGCCATTCGCGTTGCATGACTTTCGACGCCATTGCAGGCTAAGTTAATGATTCTACTGTGTCCACCAGAGAAATCTACGCAGTTCCACTACCCTCTCGATCCTACGAAAATACGCGCAGAAGGCTCTATCCACAAAGACACCACTTACCAGGGGAGTGACAGGCAAGACTTTTACCGACACGGAAAAAAAAAAAAAGAAAAAAAAGAAAAAAAAGAAAAAAAACAAACTAAACGCAGACCTCGACTGGGTTTGCCTTATAAGGCAACCCAGTAATTATGTAGTAGTGCCCGCAAGGCATATGTGGTATATACCCGTGATGCAGGGAGGTATATGTTTCCTTCGCCGCTTCCTTTCAGCAAATATCTGCATTTTTGGAACACTGATTCCCGCAATCTCGACCCCAGAGCTCTTCTCTTGACGGAGGGAGAGAAGAGCTCTGGAAAACTCTCTGTAGGAGAACCTGCGCCGTAGGATTCTTATAGCCAAAAATTGGCTATTTGAACCTTACGGAGCCTGCTCACTGCTCGTGCTAACATGAATGCACCAATTAGAGACGCTTTTGATTGTTCTTCAGGAAAACCAATGAGAGGACACTTTGTTTCAGGGTTCCCCAGAGCCTTGGGTCGATCCGAGGCTCTGATGACGAGAATGTGATTCCCGGTGTGGCGCGAATGTGAGCAGCCTTCCTTTGGTGGGATTGTTGAGTGACATCGCAAAAAACGGCTGCGAAGGAGACTAGAAAGAGCTGCCCGGGAAAAAGGCAGGAAACCTGGAAAGGACCCGAGGTTCGACCTGAGAAAATTTGGACTCACCCTGCGAGGGCTTTACCGTGTTAAAGAAGACGAAAACGACATCAGAAAATTAAATGACAATCAATAATAAATATCCGAATGGAGAGGCGGTTGGAGAGGCCAAGATGGAAATCACGTGTTTTTTGCTATGTGTACTTCTCCTTGGATAGCTATCAATCCTTGCTCCCAAAATAGTAATTTCGGCTTCATTTGCCCGAAAGAAAATTTGCCTTCAGACAGCTTCAGGAGAAATGACGTCAACAACGGGGGGTCTATGTGTTATAAATAGATTTGACATAAATTAGCTGAGTTTTAATCGATTGTCGGATCGCTTCGAGTGTTGAGTATTGAGTTTTAGATTTCAACCGTGCTGAAGGCCTGAAACCGTCAAGTAAAGTGGTAATTCGTACGGAAAATTTTAAAGAGATCATTCACCAGGAAATGAATTAAATACACAAAAAATATTCCTTACAGTCACATCACCTCCGTTTTCCTGTGCAAAGCCTTTGACACATTGAGCGGGAAAGGATTGTTGTGAACAATTCTTGGACCCTTTTTGTTGCTTTCCAAAGTTCCTCACTATGGTCATGCTGCTGGACGAGAGCCAAGTCAGACTCGAAAACGACCTCTCCGAGCCTTTCAGCATTGGTAATTATGAAAAAGAAGGGAGGGTTCTCACCCCTGCGCTATTTCCTGTGATGATGATAAAACAGGCCATGATAGATTCCCAGTTGTTGAATGGCCGATTAAACTAATCGTAGATTACTGGGAACTTATACAGCAGTTTATTTTTTATTAAAAAAAAACTTTCCACAGGAATTTTAGTCCTCAGCTTTCACACAAAATTTTGCTTTCCTTCAGCATAAAATTACGATTTTAAGGCTTTTTGAAGGACGAAATTCAGACTTGGATTGGTATTTAGAGCGCTTTTCAAATAACTGTGGAAAGTAATTACACGAGTAGTGATTGGTTTAAAAATCCAGCGCCATTTTATCAAATAATGAGAAGGAGAGCCAAAGCCAATCGCGCAATCACGATTTGCACACGTAATTTTTCCCTCGCTTGGAGCAAGTTACATAAGAGCGGAA
The DNA here is from genome assembly GCF_036669935.1 of Montipora foliosa. Classification (NCBI taxonomy): domain Eukaryota; kingdom Metazoa; phylum Cnidaria; class Anthozoa; order Scleractinia; family Acroporidae; genus Montipora; species Montipora foliosa. The sequence goes on along the minus strand of NC_090877.1, from coordinate 48,081,477 downwards.
AAAGCGCCCTGGTTACATGGAATTGCTACGGATTGGTTCATTGCGTTGTTTGCACTTGCTGTTATTGATCGAAGTAATTAGTATTTGTTTTACGACGCTCAATTAAAAACCGCTCTAATCGGTGTTTGAACAACTGGACCCAGGCACATACTAAAACCGTAGAGAAGCTAATTCGCGAGCTCTTGTTTGCTGATGGTGCTCACCTCAGTCGTTACACACACTGGAATGACTTTGCAAAGTTTAACAACATGTCTTGCAGAGTCTGCTGGCCTTTTCGGTCTTGAAGTTCTTCACCAGCCCGCTTTCTCCGACTTTTACCTTTCACCCAGTGTCGCCATCAAGTAGTTCCAGTGACCTTTGGGAAGGCTACACCAGACTGGGGTGTGGTTCCTTGCGATAGACTGTTAAGACTGCTGACAGAAGTGCTTGGCTCCTTGCAATCCATCAAGCCATCAGTTCCTTCGAAGGTAATTCCCGTGCAACTCTAGAGGAAAAGGGCCGAGTCAGAAAAACCGGCGGCACATTCAAACAGTGCCTACCCTTGATCATACAGTTCCCTTAATCCGCTGTGGAAGGACCTGCCTGTCTCGAATCGGCCTCGTCAGCCGCCTTCACTAGGACAGGACAAATTTGACTTGACCGCAATCAATATTCTTCTCAGATACTCAGAAGTGAACTCCAATAGCAACACCAGGCAATAATTGAAGTTGAAGGTATTTTTTTCTTGATCTGGACAGGCCAGACCTATTCAGACATGAGTTGTTCTATCCAAATCTATTCTATTTTTAATGATGAAGGATGAATGGTGTCCTCTGCGTACAAGAAATTGGCCCAAAGTTGGTTTAGCATACGACTTTCGTGCCTGAGATCGAGGGCTCAAACCTCGGTCGGACCAACAAATAATTGAGCAGAAAGTTCTGCCGTTGTAATTTCATCTGAAAATTGTCAGACTTTCAAATCTTCTCGGATAAGGACCATAAACAATAGGTCCTAACCCTAACTTCTAAACCCTAACCCTAACCGAGTTCGAGGGCTGTACTGTCTTTGAAGAGCTTTGCGCTTGGGCCATAAATCCAAGGGTCCATAATTTACAGTAATTTACGGACCGAGAAAACGAGGTTAATAAGATGTTTATTTCTATCTCTGTGGTAATCAGCCGTGCGCGGGCAAGGAAACTAGTTGAAGTCAAGCGGAAGGTTCAAATGCCACAAAGATTGCCATGTCAGAATCCGAAAAGCAAAATCTGCTTGGCTGTTAAAATAGCTGCTTGCAAGATTCTAACAGTTTTACAAGTTTATGTAACGGAAACTACGTGAAAAACTTGCTGGAGAATGTTTTACCGAAATCTGAAAATTAGCGGGCCGTATTCTACAGCACGGCCCCCTAAATTATCCAATCATAGCACGCGTACTATCTGAGAGATATAATAAAAGCCATTACCATTACCAAAGGTGGTAGTTTTCAACTCAATTGCTTCCTGTACTCCGGGATTGAAATAACTTCCTCTAAGTTTCCTCCTTTGCGCTCTGTTATAGATGTACTTAACTTTATCTTGTTAAGGAATGAAATGATATGTGAAATTGATCATATATTAAACTGCGGATATGAAATCAGGTGAAGCTATGATCCTCGCAGGTATAAACGCAATTTTTGCACTTGCGTAGAGAAGCTTGAAAAATTCAGGTTTTCAATTGGGTTTGAACCCGTGACCTCGCGATGCCGGAGATCCATTTCACATATCATTTCATCCGTTGAGTCATTCATCACGGGAACATAAGAATCCACAAATGACCAGCTCCCAACGTCCGTGGAGCTCAGTTGGTTAGAGGTCTTAGAGCGTCGCACCGGTATCGAGGTCCGCACGGAACCCGCACCGGTATCGCGAGGTCACGGGTTCAAACCCCATTAAAGTCCTGAAATGTTCAGGCTCCTCTACGCAATTGCAAAAATTGCCGGTTCATAACTGCGAGGATCATAGCTTCACTTGATGTATCCTGTTATTTAGCCTTTGTACGAATGCTTTCTCCCTTTGGGAAAGAATTGGTTAGAATGGGCGGTGAATCGTCACTCACTGCCTTTTCGAGAACAGGAAGGCGTGTCGGGGCATGGTATATCTGATAGGTAATAAGTGACACTACTCGGGCTGATATAAGAGATGCGCGGGTCGAAGTCTCAACCGGCTTCATCGTCATGGTACGACGACTGGCAAAAATCCAGAGGTACCACTAATGGCTGTTTTTTTTCCCTTCTATTTGTACATTTGCGACCAATTAACAGCGACAACATTCGGGTGCATTTTTGGAAATGAGGCCAACACTGCGCTTATAAGTGCGCTAGTGAGTAAGAGAGAATACTTTGGTAATTTTGTTCCTGGTGAAGTTCGAAATCCGACATCGAAATCCTCTATTAATAAATACTGTAAAATTCATGACTGTGACGATAAGCTGGCGATCGCGCCCATTACTACTGCGCATCCTTACTGCGCACGCAATTTCACATGTCACGTCATGCATCGAGCGCGCGCGCTAAGTACTAGAATGAACAATGATAGGACAGATGGCCATTGCTATAGCTTTGCTTGGATTTAACGATCTTGGATCTTAGATTTTACTTACAATAATCTCCTCATTGTCCAAAAATGAACAAAAAATCAATGCGGAAAGTTTAAAAAATTTCAAGATTTTTGTCCTCGGAAGATGGAATCCTGCCATCTTGCGGCTGCAAGGCGCATGTAACGATGGTCGCTAAATGCGAACTTGTTCTTTAAGGAACCTCAACAGCTAACTAAATTCACGTGATGGGTCCACTTAAACAATGTTTGGTAGAGAACATTTCACTTCAAAGATGTAATTGCAATATTTTTGGGCTCACAGACACTTTGGCCTTATTCGCCGGTTTTCTCGTGCTCTCTGTCGCTCTCTTTAACGTTGAGCATCACTTACTCGTCGCCTGCTTACTGTTTCTTTGTCACTGTTTTTCCTCTTTCCACGTTTTACGACATATTTAAAAAATATTTAACTTATTTTTTTGTTTTGTTTTTTTCAAAATTTTTGCTTCTTTACTTCAACGCAGTGTGCAGTACGCTGTCCGTACAACTTCCCGCCAAAAAGCGAGGGTTCCAGCAGTGTAGCCTGCGAGCAAGCTCTCCGTTGGGGTCTCGCGCGAGATTCTCGGGCGCAAGCTGTGAAGCGCTTCACAGCTTGCGCCCGAGAATCTCGCGCGAGACCCCAACGGAGAGCTTGCTCGCAGGCTATACAACTTCCCGCCAAAAAGCGAGGGTTCCAGCAGTGCGACATTTCGCGCATTTGCTTACATGAAGAGTTGAACGCATGGACGTACTATGACGTCATTTCTCTCATCGGATACCATATTTTCTTAATCGAATAATTAATAATTATTCCATAAGCGCGCGTTGGGTATGAGATGGTAAATAGCCAACGAGGCGCGTAGCGCCGAGTTGGCTATAACCAGTCTCATATCCAACAAGCGCGAATGGAATAATTGTTTTATTAAATTCCTTCAACTCCAAAAATGTGGAAGTACGAAATACGAGCGGAAAAAGCGAGCAAATCCGAGCGAAATCGAAAAAAACTTGATGAGAACTGATGCGATGTTGTGTAATACCTTGTTGTCAGACAGACGCAGGCTCATCACAAAAACATTTCTTGCCTTTTCGCGTACTTCTAAACGTCAGAATTGATCCAAACTTTCCACAAATTTTTTTTTTCCTTTTTGGTTTTATTCAAAGAGAAATTTCGCTTTCCGGCGAAAACATTTTTAGTTTAGCAACGCTTAACGCAATCATTTACCATATAAGGTCAAACCAAGGTATATGAGTTGATAACCGAGATTGAGTGAACCAATCAGAGCACGCGAAATGCATTATCCGAGGTTGAGAATTTAATAATTAACAATTATACCACCAGCGCGCGTTGGATATGAGATGTTATATAATAACCCAAGTTATTCACGGATTTTGATTGGTTCTTGCCTATGATCTATTAAAGGACAGACGCACGTTTGAAGCAATACTGTCAGTCCCCTTTGTGGTCATGAGCTCTGCGATGGCTCACAAGTCCAATTGCGGATCCACAGACTTTTGGACTTCTATCACAGGGATATATAGCATCCAGACGCTGACATTCGTTCCTCGCAGCAGCGACTATGTTCTTTGAGTTCTTCTATTCGGCACTCCTCAAACTTGGCCACTTGACCGCTGTCCTCGACTTAGTTTTGTTCCTGGCAAGGGTTTCAAAGTCCGATTTGCCGCATTTGCGGCCTGTGACTTCTTCAGTTGATCCTTAAAACGCTTCTTGGGAGCGCCAAAAGGGCGTGTGCCTTCAGACAGTTCGCTGTACAACAGAGCACGTGGTAGCCTCTCCTCACCCATCCGCACAACATGCCCTGCCCACCAAAGTCGGACTTCCATGAAGTAGGCCTCAATTCCGCGCATATGGCAGCGAGACAGCACTTCGGTGTTCGATATGCGATCCTGCCAAGATATACCGGCAATCCTCCGTAAACAGCGCATATGGAAACTATCTAGTTGTTTTACATGCCGTCGATATACTATCTACGCTTCAGCGCCGTAAAGCGGTAGACAGAAAGTTTTGTCTTAGATGGTGGTTTGTGGCGGGCCTTAGTTGGAATGCGAAGGGAGGATTTCAATCTGACTAAGCGATGATCAGACCAGGTGGTGGATGAGCGTACTGCGCGAGTGAGATGAATATCCGCCAGATCCCTTTACTTTACAATATGTGCCAGTGGCGTGATCTGGGATGCATCCAGGTTGTCTTCAGGGAATCCTTTTGTTGAAAGATGGTATTTGGGATCACGAGTTCGTTGGCGGCACATAGGCTCAGGAAAATCACGCCGTTAGAATGAAGGGCAAAGTGAAGAGTCACACTGTCCCAACTAAATCTTTTAGACGGAAACAAGAGCAATTATGATTTAAGGAATACGAATGACTTCACTCTGCCGCGTACGCCAGATATGGGTCCTTCTTCTCTCATTTGGTCCATATCTCTTACTAACCGAGTTCGAGGTGCACATGCGTACTGTAAGTTACGGACCACGTTTTTTTCCGCTGATTTGTGGCCCAATCGCGAAGCGCGCGTGCCATAAGTCAACGGCAAAAAACGAGGATCAGTAACTTTCAGAACGGACCGAGAAAACAAGATTAGCACGATATTTAAATATCAGAGAGTATATCAGAGGTAATCAGACGCGCGGGAAAGGAAACTAGTTGAAGTCAAGAGGAAGGTTAAACTGCCACAAAGATTGCCGCATCAAAATCCGAAAAAATAAAGCGTGGATTTTGGAAATAGTTGCTTCCATGTTCTCGTTAGAGAAAATTTCAAATTTTAATAGCAGGCCGAAGCGGGCCGTGCTGTTGACATAACCTACTAATTTAGCCAATCATAGCGCGCGTACTATTTGGAAGAGCGGGCCGCTGTACACAGGCACTGGGGCTGATAACTGTTCTGGCCATGTGACAACACACTCAGCTGGTCATTGTGCCACGTTTCAGAATTTCCTCTTGATGTGGGATCTACATATAAGTCACAAAATCGCTTCAGAATAACCTTGATCTGCTTTTATAAGAAACACGAAGTATCAGAGTTTTTACTATTGGCGAATTTGTCTTAAAATGTGGCAAAAGCCAGCCTTGGTATGTGTTTTCCTGGTAGGATTGGCTGTCCTTTGTGTTGCGCCTCCAGTTCGGAAAGACAAGAAATCAGACAGCAAAACGGACGAGGGAAAAGGCGATCCAGAATATGCTAGATACCTGAAGCAGGTTATTGAAATTTTAGAAAATGACGATGACTATGTGAAAAAATTACTCAATGCTTCTGAAGATGAGTTAAGAACTGGTAAAGTGGCCGAAGATTTAGACCTCGTGAAACACGATGTCAGAACCAAGTTAGATGAACTGAAGCGACAAGAAGTTGAAAGGCAAAGAATGATTCGGCGCCAAATGAACGATCACTTAAACGGACTCAAGGAGCGCGAATATTGGAACCCCTTATTTGATGATGAAAATCCCAATTTCTTTGGACCCGAAGACTTCAAGAAACTTCTGTGGAAGGTATATTGCTTTCATTTCGAAACATTAGCTTATAATTTTTCGTCATTTGGGGATCAACCAAATGAAGTTTGAATAATGAGGTCAATATTTACTGAAGCAGCGGGTCGCATGGAAAAACGAGTTTATTTTATTACTTCCGAGCGGTTAAGGGTTGTTGTACTCATAAGACCCGAGCATAACGACAATCAAGAAGAATCAAGATACACGGACTCAGGAGCGGATGGGACCGAGCGGATCGAGATACTTAGCCCTAAAGCCCTTCGCACACAGTGAGGGAAGAGCTGAGCAAACTGCATCGGAAGGCGGTTTGCTCAGCCGTTCTTCACATGTGCGGGGAAATTTTGTTGAGAAAATTTGCCTCGCGAGGCTGTGAGGATAAAATCAAACATGTTGGATATTTTTGGCCTCGTGAGGAAAATTCCTTACAGTGTGGGGCCATCCTTCGAACTGAGCTTGGACAATCGAGCATCCAATTAAAATACATGACATTCTCACGTGACTTCAGTGGTTCAAGATGGCATTGGAAAAAGAAACTCTGATGCCACTGAAGTCACATCAGAATGCCATTTATTTTCATGATTGGATGCTTGATTGACCAAGCTCAGTTCGATTCTCACAATGGTCGCACACCATAAGGAATTTACCTTTTGAGACCAAAAATATCCAACATGTGAGATTTTATCCTCATGGCCATGTGAGGCAAATTTCTCTCCAAAATTTCCCCTCACACTTGAGGAACCAGCTGAGCAACCCGCTTCACAAGGCATTTCGCTTGGCTCGCTTTCCTTATCGTGTGAGGTGGCCTTAAGGAAAACAGTGAATTTTGATTTCCTGAGACTCCGAAAAACCAAAGGAAAATCAAGGGTATTCGCCAATATTCACTGAACCTGAGGTCAATAATTGTTTTAGCATAATTTATACGTGATTATTTGAAAATTATGCATTTTCTTTAATACAATTAATTTCTTCTGTCGCCTTGACAGAATGGTTGGCGGGCGTTTTGAAAAACCGCTAAGGTGATTATCACGTAATAATCACCTCAACGGCAACCAATCAGCACAGAGAATTTTCAATCGTCAGCTATGTAATTATCCTGAGTACAGAATATATTCCTTTTCTCTGCTTTTATAGCATCATGAGGAAATGGATAAGCAAGACAAGGAACGTAGGGAAGAATTTAAAAAACATGAAATGGAAAAAGAACATAAAAGAAAGGAACATCTAAATGAGCTGGATGAAAAAGCACGAAAAGAAGAAGAACTGAGATTTGAGCAACTACAACAGAAGCATCTCAATGCATCCAAAAATATTCATCATCCAGTAAGTTTTTTCAGGAATGTCAATAAGCTGGAATGGTCAATTCTTTAGATTTTGAAAGTATGTTTTCTTAACACCTGACTCACCTAATTTTGAGCTTTGATTTTTATCCAAGGGCTGTTTACTTTGAGTGTAAGTTTTGGATTTCATCGTCTGCTATTACTCGTATTCAAAACTGACTGATTGGACCTCAGAGGGTTGGCTCTAGAGAAAGTGATGTCATTTTACTCACTAGCTTAAAATTTCAGTGTGTAAAATTATGTAGTGTAATGTATGTGTAAACACTAGTTTAAAAGTCTGAAACCCGCAAACTCCCATGCTTCGACACATGCTTCATATTAATTCAGCAGGGGCCATGGAGTATGATTGGAAGTGGGGGAAGGGGGGGGGGGGGGACTAGGTTTGGTATGCGTTGCAAAAGTGTGAGGGGATATGTGTGAGGGAAGAGGTTTAGGAGAAAACAACACCTATAGCTATAGCCCAACCCTTCATTTGCATCCCTAAACTAGTGAGTCTTTAACATCATTTTCTCCCTGATCCAGTTAGTAATGACAGACAATTAAATGGGAAAATTCCAAAACAGGTGCCAGTATCATTTGTGAAATCAAGGCTTAATTAAGGTGATTCCCTGGTTTTCCATTGTGCAACCCTACTTCGCATAATTTCTTGCAATGTTGGCATGCGCATTTGCTGGTGCACATTGATAAAATGGTGGATTTTGAATGACTCCATACCGTCAAGGAATGTCTACTTCCTCCTGAATGAGTACAGTGACCCTCGATGGAAAAATTTTCCAGATTTTTGATCTCCAGAGGTTGGCACCTCTGTAACATGGAAATGAAAATCTTGAGCTTTTAATTCAAAAGTTTGAAGGTACTGTACAGGCTGCACTCAATACGGGGTGCATTCCAAAACCCCAATCCAAAATTTCAAAATTTTTTAGATTGACAACTTTACAAAACAGAAAGATATGTGCACTATGATGTGAATGTTTTATGCAAGAAAATATTGTTTTGCTGTCTGCTGAGATGAATATGTTTGTACGTGTGCCATATTAGAGACGAAGATTTCCAAGAAAGCAAAACAGTGTCTTGACTTCCTTGATAAATGGTGATGTTTGATTTTACAGGGAAGTAAAGCTCAACTGGAACAAGTCTGGGAAGAAACTGATGGCCTTGATGCAAAGGACTTTGATCCAAGAACATTTTTCAAACTTCACGGTAAGATAAATACCGTACTGGTAAATGCTCTAATATGGGGGGGGGGCTTATTTAATTTTGGGGCTCGTACAAGGGAGGAGAGCTTATTAGAGAGGGGCAGTCTTCTAAAATCTCACCCAGCTTTAATAAATTTCGTTTACAGTACCAGTACAGTACATGTATACTGTATATAGTATAGTAGGCTTGTCTTTGGCTATTTATAACCGAAACTTGACACATGCTCTCGTTCAAATACAGTTCTACGTTTTGCTTAGGATCATTTTTAGACCACTAGGCAAGTGTGCAAGACTGACACTTGTCCAAAGCCCTCAGACTTTAAACAAGTTTCTGCAATTATAATTCAGCATCAAGTTTATCATCCTCATGGTCAGATTCAATTTGCAACTTGGCCATGTTCTCAAGATCTCTGTTTTCCTCAGGAGGGGGCTTATTATGAACTTGAGGCTATGTGATATCTCCCATACTCTTTTATGCAAGTGAAGTGTGGGGGATTGATTGCAATGGGAAACTAGAAAAGGACCCAGCAGAATTAGTTCAAAATAAATTCCTAGAGTGGTTGCTGGCAGTTACCGGTAACAAATACTGCAACAACAATGCGTGCAGGGCTGAAACAGGACGGTTCCCAATGTCAATTGATGCTCAATGTAGGAACTTTAAGTTCTGGTTAACCTTAACCAAAAATGAATACAAATTATCCCAAATAGCATACAATGACATTAAATGGAAGGAAAATAAGGCTTTCTGGAGCAAAAAAATCAAAGGCTCATTGGAACAGATAGGATTAGGAGACCTCTGGATGAAAGCACACTATGTAGACATAGGAATTGTAAACATTATCGGGCAACTACTCAAGGATATCGAGCTACAAAGATGGCTAAGTGAAATAAATAATGACACCAGAAAAGGTGCTAACCAAAGCAACAAAATGAGAACGTACCGGTTATTCAAAACAATAGACAATTACAAATGTGAAGACTACCTACATCAGGTCACCAATACACAATACAGAATAGCCCTAACAAAACTGCGACTTAGCAACCGCTATAAGGGAGAGGAAGCTAATTAGAGCATCTATGGTATTACCTAAATTTTACATTTGTGTTTTTTTGTTGCCACACAAAGAAGGCAAAAAGAAGTAAAGAATTCAAAATGTTTAACTTTGGGGTTTTGTTTCTAAAGAAACTGCTGTGAAAGTGGAGCACAGGAATTGGTTTATCAATATTTATTGAGTTTTTAATGGAAAAGTATTGTAAATTGACCACCGTAAATAAGTTGAAAAGCTGACATCATAAGTGTTAGGCCTCTGTTCCTTGCACCCAAGGGGTAATGCTTTGATGCAGGACCAATCACCACATCAAATCAGTTGATAGACCCATTTCTGTATTTCAGAAAAGTGTGTTATTATTACAGATATTGGTGAATGATGAGTTACTTTGCAACAAACAACAAGAAAATAAAATCTAACAATTGGCTAATTTGATTTTCACCTGTAAAAACTTCTTGAACAGCCACTATAATAAAAGGCACCTTTGAAAGTTTTTGAAATCCTTTAAAAGGGGAAGGCAACCTTTTAAAAAGTACAAGGTTCATTCTTTTAGATTGTACAAGATACTAGGTGGTCCATCTTCTTGTCTTGACTCTTTTTTTTTGTTTTTTTTTTTCTTGCCTTGACTCTGCCAATCTCATGCAATATGTATTTCTTTTAGTTGTTAATGAGCTTGTATTGTTAGCTACTCCCATAGGGGGGCAATCAGGCCCTTTATAAACCACTCCTTGTTAATATCACACCACTTGACGCCGACCAGTTTACTCGAGGCTATTTTTCATTCCACTTATTTTGTTATTTTCTTGATTGTTTATCATACGTTTATTTTCACTGTATTGTATTTTCTACTATTTATCACGACTCTTGTATTTAACACTATTCAGAATTTTGTAATAACCTCGATAATTGCTGGCGGCTCCCTCCACTAACTGTTGTCTTTGCGTTATTACTTATAATAGAAATGTTTTCTATTCGGCTGAGCGAAGCGAAAGAGAATAGAACTTAAATTTATTGTTTAAAAGAAGAAAATCAACTTAATGTGTTGTTCATGGTGAAAAATTGAACTTTCGTAGGTTAATTTAGTGTTTCCATAATGAAATTAAATATATTACATGTTCCTACTTGCTTTTGGTTATAGAGCAGTTTTCAGTTGAGTGTCGTAAAACAAATACCAAAGTAATCACTTCGACCAGTCGCAGCAGGTGCAAACAGTGCCATGAACCAATCCAACTTCGTAGCAATTCCATGTAACTTGCTCAGAGCACGGGAAAAATTGTGTATGCAAGTTGCAATTGGTTTTCCTTTTCATCGGTGTGAGATTTTTAAACCAATCACTAATGCAATTGCATGATTACAGGTACTTGGCAACAGTCATTTGAAAATTGCTCATTGTTACTTCAAATCAACAAAAGTAATAATGTACAGCAATTGAGAGATTTATTTATAGTTCTCCTTTGCAGGAGTAAAACCCGCAAGCTTCTGATTACTAGTTCAGATGCTCTAGCACTCGGATAAGTTAAACTGATGGGACCATTTCATTTACCGGGGTTAGTTAGCATACCTTACTGTAGGAAATTGAAGCTTCATTTTTCAAATTTGCATTAATTTAAGTCATGTTCTGTTAATGTTAATTTCCGCACTGTTAATAATATTAAGAAGTGCGTTAATTTCCAAGACCTTAGTTACCGTTACATGTATTTTTCCCCCAAATCTTTGACACACTCCAGAGATTCTTGTCACCTATCCAAACAATAGATTTTATTGGCAAACTTTATTTCACATCAATCTTTCACATTTTTTTCATGTTCCCAACAAATTCTTTTTTGGGAGGTGTACCAGACGTGTTAATTTCCCACATTTTAAGTTCTACCTCCTCTTTTGCATTAATCTCCTTTAGTATAAATACACAGGTGACTATACAAAATCGCATGCTCTCATTGGCTCGCTATCTCGGATTATCAGGTGATAATCACCTCGACAGGCAAAATGGCTGCAAGGAGTCGTTTTGCCACTGTAAGTGAAGATGATTTCGCGTTGAAATGTTTTTTTTTTCTCTTTTTTGAAATAATCACCTGTGTATTTATACTAAAACAATTATTCTCCTCAGGCTCAGTGATTATCAGTGAATATTCACCGATAATCACTTCTCCTTCAGCAAATAATTGTTAATTATTGGGAAGCAAAATTCCCATCACATCACATTAATTTCCAATACATTAATTGACACGAGTGTTAATTTCCTACAATAAGATATACACTGTAACATCTCTTTCAGTACAACTGCAAAAACTTGTCATTAGGCAAATTAATAATGGGTTTTGTTTTAGCATGATTTGCAATATTTCGTTCACTTTTATTTACCAGATACAAATGGCGATGACTACTTAGACACTTCAGAATTAGAGGCTTTGTTTGTGAAGGAAGTAAGTGACAGCACATCTATCTCTTCTGAAATCTTCACATACAGTGTACAGTAATCTGACAAGTTGTGTATGAAGAGTCTCTTGAGAAGCATCTAGAATTTGGATGCAATATTAATGTAGTCCCAATGCATTCTCTTAGTGATTGTTTCCTAATGGAAGTCCTTTTGGAAACGAATGAAACATCACGTCGACTTCAAAGGAATTTTCCATGTGTCCCATGTCTTTCAAGCAAATTTTCCTTTTGCACAATATTGTATGTCTCTTTATTTGCCTTCAAATTGCTCTCCACAAATTTACATGTTTACTGTGTTAAAAATTGTTGCTTGGTTGTAAACTAAGTTGGTTTCTTAGCCATGGAAGAGAAGTGTCAATAATAATAATACTGTTTGGCTGACTGGTCTGCAGAACCTTAGATTATTCATTTAATGTTGAGTATATTTGTCATTTACAGTTAAAGCTCTCATAAGCTACCATCTAGTGAATTCGAAAAAGTGGTCGCAACTAGAACGAATGGTCTCTCATAAGCAAAATTTTCAACTATACAGGGGGGTTGTACAAGATCTTTGTCAGCAATTATGAGCGCTGTGAGTTTTGTTTTTATTTGAGTGTTGATATACATGTACATCGACGCGACTCTTTCAGTGGTCGCTTATGAGAGCTTAAAAGCAATGGGAAAGTCCAGTTGGGTAATCCCAAAGGTGGTTGCGGTCGCTTAAAGAGAGCTTTCAATTAGAGTTTAATGTCCCCACTAACCCTTTGACGTTCAAACCGGCCTAAACCGGCCAGACTTAGTATTTTACTCTGTCTAACGCCAGATGATTTTACTCATCAATGGGGAACCCCTGGGAGTCAGTGTGTTAAGTGACATTTAAAATGGGGTTTACATTAGTGGTCGTAACTAGAGCTGGTAGCTTACAAGAGTGGTCGCTGTGAGAGCTTCGACTGTATTTAGAATTCCAGTCATAAATGTGCCTCGATGTAGTAGTGGGTAATTCACATTTTAGCTTGAAAACATGTAGCTCTCCCCCTTTTCACCTCTGATGTTGAGTTTAATCAGGAGTGTGGTGTTTACTCCAGGCCACTATCATCGAAAACCAACATTAAAGGGAGCCAAGGGTCTTGTTGTGTTCTTTGAAGGTTGACCATTTGTTCCTTTTTAGGTTGACAAGCTATATGATGAAAAAGATGAAGATTTTGATCCAAGGGAAAAAGATGAGGAGATTGCAAGAATGCGAGAACATGTTATGTCAGAGGTGAATTCAACTCTGTAGCTCAGGTTTTATTGTTCTTGTTTTATTTTTGGTAACTGCTGACAGACATGTCATGTTACATGCTTAAGTTTAAGAGGACAGAAAAATTTTGCCAAAAGCAAGCTTAATTTGCCAATATTACCTTCAGGCTTCACAAAACCAGCAATCATTACATTTTTTATCCGCAACCCGAAGATTTGTCTTTTCCTGAAGTGACATCACAAAGTGCTTGGAAAGTTACAAAACTGGAATGCTAAGCAGTTTGTGATATCATCTTGGAGATTGGCGCATTCCGTTTTCCTCTTCCCTGCCACAGGACAAGTTAATGCCAAGTTAATGTAAATAATCAAGTAAAGCTATGATCTTCCCAGTTATGAACGCAATTTTTACAATTGCGTTGAGAAGCCTGAAAAATTCAGGACTTCAACGGGGTTTGAACCCGTGACCTCGCAATTCCGGTGCGAAGCTCTAACCAACTGAGCTATGAAGCCACTGACGTTGGGAGCTGGTCATTTGTGGGCTCTAATGGTCCCGTGAGGAATGAATCAATGATGAATGGTATATGAAATGAATCATATATGAACTGCGGATATGAAATCAAGTAAAGCTATGATCTTTGCAGTTATGGACGCAATTTTTACAATTGCGTAGAGAAGCCTGAAAAATTCAGGACTTCAACGGGGTTTGAACCCGTGACCTCGCGATTCCGTTGCGACGCTCTAACCAACTGAGCTATGAAGCCACTGACGTTGGGAGCTGGTCATTTGTGGGAGCTGGTCATTTGTCATATTTTTGGCAAAAGTAGCCTGCAAAGGTTTGGAGTAACCTTGGTAAATAATTATTTAACAATGGCAAATGCCCCTTGATACATGTACAGGAAAAGGGTAAACGTTCCTATCATGTCAAAAACTTTTCCACTCTGCTACCAAATATATTTTGCTTTTACAACTTTTTTTTTTAATCAAAAACTCACTTTTCTATTTGCTTTGAAGGACGGGAAAAGTCATCATAGTTTGATCTATGACTAAGCAGTGAAGGGAAATGGGTTAGATACTGGCTTGACTTCACAAATTTGTTTTCAAAGAACTATCTCAATGTAATGCAGTCTGACATCAACCTGATATTTGACCCACTCCTCTTCCTTACATGGTTGTACATTTTGATCAAATAACAAATAGTTTATCCACTTTTTGGGAGGCTTTAAAACAGCAACTTTGAAGGAGAGGGGTAAAAGCAAACGAAAGAGTTAGTTTTAGACTTTTAAGTGCACATAATTAATTTTATTATTGAGCAGAAGGGTTTTTTGAGGTGATACACAGGTAAAGGCTTTTTGCAACTGCTTGGGTAGTTTTCACTATTTTACATTTCAAATTTAGGAATTTTATTAAATTCTCTACTATTATATTTTATATTCTCTATTATTATATTTTCTCTCAGATTGACAAAGACAAAGATGGATTTGTGTCACTTGAGGAGTTTATGAAGGCCAGTAGAGGTGATGAGTTTGAAAAAGATGAAGGCTGGAAAACTGTTGAAGAGGAGCCTGGTTACACTGATGAAGAATTAGCAGAATTTGAGAAACAGCTGAAAGAGGAGGAGATGAAACACCAGGCAGCAGCAGATGCTGCCAGAAATGTTAAAACATCAGTAGAGCAGGTACATTGCACATCTGTAGAATTGTGCAAGGGTTTTTGCAAGTGTTTTTGATAAAATTGTAGGCTCCTTGTATACTGACATTTTTGGCTTGTCATGCCAACTTGAAATGGATAAAGATTTTGCTCTGGGGAGGGACTGTAAAGGTTTTACAGCTGGGCTGTTTTATCGTTTTTGTTATGTTTTCTGGATTGTAACATGGAAAGATGAGTAAAATTTACAGACTGTATGAAGTCTCACTCTTAGGAGGTGATAGGTTTAAACTTTAAGAAGCTTTCAGTAATAAAATGTGAAGACTGTTGTTGAGTAGATTGTTAACTTACATGTAAATACGTACATGTAGTATCGATTCTGTAATTAATATTTTCATTGATTAATTGACAACAGGTTGTAAAGACAGTGAAAGATCACACAGAAGGAGAACAGCAGAAACAAGAAGCAGCACATGATGAAACTCAACAACAACAACAACAACAACAACAACAACAAGAGACCCATCATGAACAACAACAACAAGAGAAACAAACACCATAAGCAATGATTTATAGAGAACTAAAAAAATGTATATACCTAGGAAGGTCCATCCTCCGGTATGGATGTAGACATAGACGTCTGCCTGGTTCATCTTGACCAGTGTTGCATTAAGTCTTCTTGAGGACAATGCAGTTGCCTGGTTTTGATATTTACGAAAGTTGTATTGAACAAAAGCATTACATTGAGGCTTTGTGGAAAAAAACCCAAAATCTTTGTTATATTCCTTAGAGTCTTGAGGTAATGTTTTGTATCTTTTATCAGTCCAACTTGGGCTGTTATAACATGGTGCACTGAACTTGTTTTTCAAAATTTAGTGTAAACAGAGGGAACTGAACTGGCCTGGGATTGTTTTCCATGAGAATTATTGCACTAAAAACTAATTTTCCCCCCCCCCCCCCCCCACCCAAAAAATGCACATTAATGATCTGTGTTAGGTTCGTAGCAAGAAAGAGACCCTCTTGCAATTTATAATATTTTAAAAGATGAAGTTCTAGTACAGTCAACCGTTGGATAAACATCTGCAATGTTCACATGACTATGGCTTTAACTGGCTTAGCTGTTCAAGTAGAATGTTTACCTTTATGAACTGTTGTTTGTTGTAGGCTTAATGGAGTGGTTTTACAGAAATGAAGAGACTATAAATTATTATTTTAAAGCCACAAACTTACAATTGGCTGAGGTGGAAAATACCATAATACTCTTTTTTTATCCTCCCAAATTTTGAATAAGTTGTTTTCTCTTGGGACCATTGTAAGTCCTAAGAGAAACTGGTGATATTGTACAGTAGCTTAAATGTTAACATCAGATGTGAACAACCATTCTTCTAGGCCTCATGTTAAAAAAAAACAGAGAAGCAAAATTTTTGCTCATTGTTCATTTTTGACCTTCAATATTTCAATGCAACCCTTTTGCAAATTGCTGAATATATCCCTTAAGGTCAAATGGCATACCACCCACTTATAATGTTCAACAGTTAGTCAACATAATTAACTCAATTTGGGATCCATCTGCAAATGGAGTTGAGAAAATCAGATTTGGCTTCAAATTCATGGAAAATTTTGGACCAGATCACATATCGGGTCCAACCCTGTTTCGAAATGGGAAATAGGTTTCCCAAATGGCATCATCAAATATTAGCTTTCGTCTTGTTAATGAAAGGAATGTTTATTTGAAGTGTGTGTTATAGACAAAAGATTGAACTGATCCTCCCAGTTACATTCACTACTTGCCCAAATCCCATAAGATACACCTCTTTTACCCCCAAAATTCTTCATAGGCATTGTTTTTTATTTCTCTTAGGACATTTTTATGTCATACGGCTTCAATGGGATTGAAACCCAGGTGTCTATAAGTCAGAGACAGTTGCTTAAGGACGGTGCCTACTAATTCAAAGATATTTTTGCCCTGGTTTACGACTATGCAGGAAACGTAGATCTTAACTAGTGTTATTGAAATCCAAAAAGAAAATTGGGGGTAACCACGCATTTTCAAAGATTATTTATGAATAATATTTGTAAACAGCTTTAAAATACAAAGCAATGTATGGTGTTCTTTCTCAAATTGAAGCTTAATTAGCTCTCAAAAATTCATGGTTATCCCCAATTTTCTTTTTGGATACCAAGAGTACTTACTATTAAAGATCTACTTTCTCCAGATATTTTTAAACCGCGCAGATATCCCTGTATTAGTAAGCACCGAGAGGAAATCCGAGTAGCTAGAGATGTGCAGAACGTATGCGCAATAACAGGCACCGTCCTTAAATTGTCCTTGTAAGTTGGAGGATCATTTGAATCTTTCTTCTTGTTCTTCATCCCCAAGCCAATGGTACACAATCGTGTCAAAAATTAAAGTGTAATAACAATAACTCAGGTGTGTTTCAAAACTTGTAAAGTAGCTTTTATGCCTGTTCTGTTGATGGCTACCATTTTATAGGTGGTTTTCACTCACGTGACTTGGAAGCCATATTGGTGTACAAAACAATACA
>NC_090877.1:48053963-48061463 GCF_036669935.1 Montipora foliosa | reverse complement strand
GACATTCAAAATTACTGTTACATTCATTTCACTTTATTTTACTTCTTAACACACATTCAAGTCCATATTCAGACCATGAAAAAAAATTTTTTTTTCAAAAACGTGCTGGTATAAATAAAAATAATTCTCCTTTTCAAGTTATACATAATTCTCAATACAGTAACATATAAAATATAAAAGATAAACTCTTACTAAAAAGTGCTCACAACCAATGCCAAGGAAAGATATAATATATTGAAGAACATCTCTCTCACTACCACAATGTCTCAATGAGTTTAAATCACAGTATTCAGCTGCCAACACCTCGAGCTTGACTTTTTGAACAGGAAAAACTACATAACAGTAACAATATTATCTTCTTGTAGGTAACTGGCCTATCATGAATTCTGGAACCGCAACCTACAGCTTAGAAAATTATCTCATGCTAATAAAAAGTGACTGCAGTGCATGGTGATGTTGGTAATCTTTTGGCCTTCGTGTAGTTGGCGTACCATATCAAAAAAGAAAAGCTTAATTGGATCTCAAAGAAAAAATCAACTTCAACAAAGAAAACTGTAATTTGTTTCTTTTTTTTTCTTTTTTCATTTTTTTGATGGGGGAGGGGGGGTGGGGTGGGGGACAAAAGAAATGCCAACAGGAGAGGCGAACTAAATAGAAGGATGCTTGTTATGAAAAACTTATGGTAATATTTTAATATTTCGACAAGTTGTTGTTAAAACATCTTTCATTAAACTAAGTTCAAACCCTGATAGCTGCCAAACAAAGAGCAGGGACATAGAGCTTCTAATTGTAGGGGGGGGGGGGGGGGTGTTAAAACCTCAAGTACAAGGAGGGGAGGCACTTGAAAGAGAGAGTTGCAAAAAAGGACTTTGAAGTTTGAGTTGTAACTTTTCAAGAGGCTGTTGCTCTAAAAGCGCTCAAAAACACTGCAAAATAGCAGTTTTCACAAAAAGTAAATTGTTGCATTTTGAGGCTAGAACAAAGGTTTTCAAAGGTAAACTGTAAAAGCTACATTGACAGTGGAGAGACGTTCTTCAATTTGCTGAGCGTAGAAAAGACTGAAATTTCACAACTTTTAACTAGAGGGTTCTGTATAATTAAGCCCAACAAAACATGATTCGTTCATAATATTTCACAATTTTTGTAATAAAATGGTTTCAAATAAATAACAATCCCACATGAACTCTTAACAGTATCTCCTAAACTGAAACTCCAACAAAACTATTGGTACGATTTGTAAATGTATCAATGGATCTGAGAAAAAACTTGGTTTATTATCAGCTAAATTAGGAAAAAAGTATATTTAAGTGTGTAACCTGACACTTCAGGAAAGATTGGACTGGCAAATGCAAAAAAGTGCATTAAAAAAGCCAAAAATAATTGTACCTTAATTAATTAATAAAATTTCTCTTCTCTTGACTATGGGTCTGGAACAAGTTCTAATGTTGTGACCCTACAGAGCAACTTAAGTAAGAACTATAAAAATAAAACCCTTTTCTCAAATGTTTGACATAATGTTTTTTGAGAATCAGAGATAAATTAGATGAATCCTAAGATGGGCGCAAAAACAATTAATAAATCAATCTTTATACTTGCTGTGAAAAAAATAGAGCATTGTTTTCATACATACTGGTATCTTCCATAACCCTATAAAATCCCAGAGTGTTTCAAGCCAATCAAATTTGGGCCACACATTTGTCACTACTTTGAATTCTGCTTCTGAGTTCTTCTTTTAAGATTGTACGAAAATCAAATACTAGTAAATTATAATAACATGACACTATGTACTATTTTCTATATGTAGAACTAAATGAATGACCTTTTTAAATAAATAATGTTAGGTGACAATAAACCAAGTTTATCTCTTGTTAACTATCCAGGTCAATGTCTCCAAATTGTTCCCCTCCATATTTTGAGATGAGATCTTGAACAAATTCTTGTTTCAACTTTTTCAAGCACCTTTGAAAAGAATAGCAGAGTGTAAATTCAAAACAAGCAACTTACTCTAGTAAATTTGTGGTGGCTTGAAAGAAACCTGAATTTCTTACTTTGTAATGAGGATCCAAAATAAATATTATAATGATTATGGCCTCACAGACCAAACGGTGTCACGAGTAGTTCACGAAAAAGCCGACGAGATTTTAAAAATAATTTGTGATGCAGGAAGTGGTCCAGAAAGTATGTCTATTACATGTACATTCAATTCAGTCTACTTTTAGTTTCACTTTACATTTGTTGACAAAGAATGTGTTTTCACAAAAAAATTAGAGCCCATTTTAATAGCAAGATTGAGAATTCTTTACAATCTAAAATAACAAATTATATTATTATTATAAAAATGGAGATTGCATGGAGTTGGATAAAGGAACCAGGGCAACACTTACCGTCTGTACAATGAACTTGATCTGAATTTAAAAATGTCAAATGAGGGTGAGTGGGGCATATGTACAATGAAGGCATTTGGTACCACAACAAACTCGTACCTGCAAAAAGGAAAATGTTGGTGAGCAACTGCTGCCATCTGTGATCTCTTTAATTTCAAATATTTCAATCAAAATTAATTTTATTTGTTATTTTTCTCGGGCCATAATAAATATTGTAGTTGAATATCATAAATAAAGTAAAGATTTCTGTTGTTGACTGGTATCGCAACCTGTACTTTACATGTATTTCTTTTGGAAACATAGATCGTAAAAATGGTTAAAGGTCAGTGTTCGCTACACCTGTAGCTTGCCACTGACAATAGGTTTTACTTACTACCTGTCATTACAGAGGTGTTTTGACAACAAACAGACACATCACCAAGACCTTGAACAAACCAAGGATAAACATACAAAAACAATGGGTAGAAAAATGCCATTACTGCATTAATTTCCGTCACTGTAAAAAGCAAATCCACCTCATTGCACATTTTTAATTGCTTTATATCATTCTGATCAATGAGCATGCATTATTCACAGAATTGCTTTCATAATTATTATAATATTATTAAACGTAAAGAGACAGGTACATGCAGTGTCACAGCCCTTGCAAGTTGACTAT
Source organism: Montipora foliosa (assembly GCF_036669935.1). Taxonomy (NCBI): domain Eukaryota; kingdom Metazoa; phylum Cnidaria; class Anthozoa; order Scleractinia; family Acroporidae; genus Montipora; species Montipora foliosa. The sequence continues at coordinate 48,058,421 of NC_090877.1, read as the reverse complement.
TACTACTTTGGTACTGTACTAGCTTCTTCTGTATTTAAGTCATTATTTTTGTTGTTAAGTCTCTAAGAGTCAGTTTGGGTACAGTAGCAAGCCAAATTGATTTTGTTTTTGTAGATCAAAACAACTGCTTCAATGCCATATGAGAATCTGAACATCGATCACACTCACCCTTGAGCTTGTAATTCCATGATATGAGAAACCTTATTCCATCCAAAGCCCACAAATCGTTTATCATATCTGGTGACATTCCTCTGTACTACAATGTAAGGTTCAAAGTCTTCCTCCCACTGGACCTGAAAAAAGAGCCATACCCATCTACATAAACCATTGTTAACTTTCTGGGGAAGTAAAAAAAAAAAAAAAAAACCTTTCTGGGGAAGTATAATTTATTGACTTTTTCCTGATCTAAAATGGTGGCAACATCACATCCAAGCTGGGAAAGAAATGTTAGACAGAATGCACTAACTTGCTCACTGCACATTTTTTTATAGTAAAAGGCTAAATTATTGGAGTACAATCATCATCAAGTGCTGTCATTATCATTATTATTATGACAAATAACTGTACTGAAGGAGATATGTTACATGCCTTTTTTCAGTTACGTACCCATAGCACTTGGCAATGCAGTTCAGAGTCCACCCTTAATATTAAAAAACCTTTATTGAAAGCTATGGCTCAATTTCATGGCATCATGCGCAATGTTTTAAGCCCTGAAGGCAGCTCTTGGCTCTTACAAAGTTCTTACTGTGTATGGAGTTGTTGCAGACCTCCACTTTGCATAATTTGTGGGTGCATGACCCTTGCTCCACTCATGGTGCCTGAAAAAAAAAGCTTGACATGAATGACACTTGAGAACTTATGCAGTGATAATAATGATGAAGCTTACTGATTCACATTTATGCCTGAGGCAATTATTAATGGGGCTGTGATCAATCAAACCAAAATTCTATGTTGTTATATCGCGGAGTTTTTTCTCCCAGCAACGCACGCTCTCATTGGTTACTTCGAGGTCACATGACATCTAACAATAAAACTGTTTCGTGCCAAAAGTCGGCAAAAGAGGGCAACAGTGCACTGTTACCCGCGAAGGTAACGTTTGACCATAAAGGTCAAGGTAACGGTTTGACCATAAATGACTGCAGACTCTGCTGTTGCTCACTGCTAACTTTTTCATGAATCATGAGAGTGACATTTAAATATTTTACTCTGTCTAAAATTATGCCTGACGATTTTTATTTAGTCATCAATGGGGGATGGAAAAGGAGTTAAAGGGTTAAAGTTAATGATGGGAGTGTGGTTCAGTGTTGTCTGACCAGTGTGCTCTTATCGACAGTGATATTCCTCACCACAGTTGTCAAAATGTTGTGGACTGACTGTGGTTTATTTCCAAAATGAGCATTACTGATTGGCTGTTACAATTGTGTGAAACATTGACATGAACATGACGCGAGTTGAATTGTCTAGACCCTTATCAACAAAAGCAAATTTGCCAATCAGATTGCAAGATTACAAGCAATTGAGGTAAAAATACTTTTTCTTGTTGCTAACTTGTAGCTTCTGCAGGTCTTACCACAAGTGTGAATAAGCTAAGGGGAGGTTTGACCATAAATTAATGAAATCTTTCTTTTTTTCGTTTAGTATTAATTTTTAGCGTTGAGGCAAGAGGTAAATGAATACACATTAAGCTCTTCTACCTACCTAAAGGTAAACATTGTACCAAGGTCCCACATTGTCAGGAGCTGAGCTTTGGTTTTGGGAAAGGTTACTTTGTAGTGTAATGTCTCAAATGCTGGAACAACCAGGGCCTTCCAAAGAGAGCAAATTATTAGTTTGAACATGAACATCAAAATGTAATCAAAATTAAATGCAGATAAATAGATTGGAAAAAACGCTTTCATATTGGAGATTTTACTTGTCAATAGGGGTGGTGGGTCTGGAGAATTGAAAAATTTACAACACATGAATAAGACTAGGAGTAAATCTAACCAACCTTTCTGTTCACCTTTGCAGTATTTCTCAGCGTTTGTCTGAAATGAAAAAATATCCATTATATTGTTATAATCATTGGCCGTATTTATACTACAGGACGTCTAAGACCTCCACGCGGATTAAACATCTGGCCGTAAGTGCGACTAATATAAATACGGGACGCACTTAACTTCAACAGCTAGAAATCAAATTCATCATTTTTGTCAAAAGATCCTTGGATTTAATCACCAAAGAGACTATGTGCCCTTCATTGCTAAGTGCGTCTTGTCTTTATACTAGACGGCTTAGACATCTGAGACAACTAAGACGTCTGTTAAGTGTGTCATTTAGACACACTTAACTTGAGAGGTTTAATTCGTCTGACGTTTAATGCGTCCACCTTATTTCCCATATTTATACTAGTCGTCTAAAACATCTTAGACGTCCTCTAGTATAAATACGGCCATTGTCTTTAAAGCTGGCAGTTTATATCTTTTAAATTATTTGTTTATTTGACAACACAACAAACCGTACAACATTACATAATTCCTTACGATACATTACTTAAATAACACTAGTTACAGTTACAAATAATTATAGGAAAAAAATAACAGTAGTCTTGACGGTAAACATATTAAATTGAGAGAAAAAAATATAAATAAATTCTAAAAGTAATGACAGACAGATGAGATGTTTTGATAAATGGGGAAAGACAAAGTTTCAGTAGCAAGCAGTAACAAAGAAAAAATTAAAAGGAAAATTAATTCATGATATAAACAATAGCATCTCAAAAAAGCAAGGGGGTAGATTGTTTGGGAAAGCATACTAATTTGCTTGCTAAAAATCATTGTTGAAGAGCGGCACTAAAGGATCCCACTTTTTCAAAGTAGGGGCTTGTTTATAGGATTCAATTTTAATTTGGGACTTGAGTACCACAAAAAACATATTTAGCTGATCACAAGGGATCTTTTTACTGGTTTTGCAGCAACATTATGTAATGTCTAGCAAGTAGAAAACAGAAATTCAATTGAGTAGCAAACTTTGATGTGTCCAGCTTTAGGCCCAAAAAGCTGTGATATTTTTCAAATAGTCTAGAGGGATAAGTTGACAACCAAGGAGTTTATCGGTCAGAACCTTCCAAATCATATTAACGTTTGGACAATACCAGAAAAGGTGACTAAAATCTTCAGGGGCACGGCTGCAAAAGTAAACATTGTGGGTCCTGTTTGATACCAATTTTTATGAGAAACAAGTTAGTAGGAAGAGTTGGTATAGAAAGTTAATGATACTCATAATTTTAGTTCCCCTGAATGCCAAAGTGTAAGCTGCTTTCCAATCAGTATATTAATATTTTTAAAATTAACTGTATAACTCATGCCACCAACTTTCCAGTAATCAAAAGGGTCAACATTCATGCAGAGAAAGCAAAATTAAATTTCCATTTTGTGGGCCCACAATGTCCTCAAAGCAATAAGGAATTAGAATAGTTTAAAGATTCTCATACAGTGTACTATTGACATACTTCAAGGAGCTATACATTTCAGGGACAGGAACAAAGTCTACATCACTTAGAAACACAAATGGTGTCCTAGCATTCTCCAAAGCAATGTTTCTCAGGTAATTCACAGGATAAAATTGCTGAAAAAAAACCCAATATAAAGTTGAGATGGCCATAACTTAATGCTGTACACAGAGTGGACATTGTTCTATCCCAGATATTTGGGTAGCAGAATTTATACTGGTTTTTATAAGCCATCCAATCTTGGGACAATGATTCTTGTACCGTACAAAGTTGTGTGTAAGCCGCACCCACAAATTTCAAGCATGATTTTGAGAAAAAAACAAAAACTTGAAAAAAGCACTCTGGAAAGTAAATTGTGCGTTTGTTTGTGATAAACTTGCTGAAATCTAATGCTGTGTATTTGTAGCGATGTGAAACAGTTAATCAACTCCTAAAATACTTTTTAAGAGCCTATCTTTACTTGATTTCTCTAATTCTTGGAACTGCCAACACTTGTCTTCATTGTTAAAGCCCAAAGTTGAAATAAAAACGATGAAATTAATATTTGAGCGAAAATGAAGCACAGGGAAAGATACAAAACATTTACTTATTAACCACATGGTCATTTACAGAAGGAGTCTGGACCGAGTCACGTCGTTTGAACTGTTAATCTTCAATTACTGATTTTTAGTGTTATTTGTGACCCCATTTCAATGGCCTCTTATATAAGCCACACCCACGATTTTGAGCCCTATATTTCTGCAAAAAGATGTGGCTTATACACTAGTTTTTATGGTATTTCCACAATAGTTCACCCATTGACCCTGGGAGTTAGACTTAACAGATTTTACTCTGTCTAATGTTAGATGATTTTACTTGTCAATGGAGCGCGGTTCAGGAGTCAATGAATTATTAAAGAAAAGGGAAACTTCAAAACAGAATGTTGTCGTTTTGGTAAATGCCACAGCTCTGTATCCATGTGCTTTTGG
>NC_090877.1:48046463-48048963 GCF_036669935.1 Montipora foliosa | reverse complement strand
TTCCAGTGAATAAGCTTGAATTTAAAACAGTCATGAAATAAATAAATAAATAAACAAACAAGGCTTTGCCAGTAGAACAAAAAAGTTCAATTAAAGGGACAGTTTCATGGTCCGTGTCCAAGCTTTGACGCCAGCAGTTGTAAAGTTTATGGTTTCTTACTGTCGAACCAGATGATGTTCATTAATCACAGAGAGTATTAGAGTAAATACACTAAATGACTGAGGCCCAAATTTGGTGGAAGCTTGGCGATGCTGCGGCTTTCCACAGAAAATATCAAATCAAAGTTATTGTACGGGTCGAACATGCACGAGTTGTCGTAACGCACAAGTTGTCTATCCGCATGCAGTAGGTTCATAACACAAAGGAAATGATTGCAAAAGTAATTCCAATGAGTAATTCTACTTCCATGAGACTGATTCCGTTTCCCGCATCAGTACTTTCGATTGTCTTATAACAATGGAATTAAATGGGTTGGCATGAAACTCTCCCTTTAAAATGTTCATTACCAAAGGCAAAACTAAAGCAGACCTACAGGTACATTAATCTTCAAAAAATCCTATACTCTTATGTACTTCGAAAACCACCTGCAAAGAAGACTGTTTGAGTCAGTCAATCATTTGTGTGAATCGATCTTTTAAGTTGGTTAAGCCTTGGATGTAGAATTGAAATTATTCTAAAAGAAGGCAGAAGCAGAGAATTCCTATAAAATTAAGTTATTTTTCCCACAGGCTAGCTATCCCTAGCTGCAACCATGGCATTACCTTGTGTAAACAACAACACCCAGGGTCTTTAATTTAAAAACTGAGGAGAAAGTGCTGCCTTTGTAATGGCATATGCAAATGTTTACAACAGGTTCTCTTGTCTTCTCGGATAAGGACGATACTAAAGGCCCCATCTCACAACCCTTCAATGCTCAAAACCTTATGAGACCACACACTATTCACAAAAGAGTTTGGCATGGAGTTCTCTGAGGTTTAGTTTGTCCTCTGTAGTATAGCTAGAGGGCCGTAATTGCATCTCATCCTCTACTGTATAAATAAATTTATTGTATCATATTTTACCTTTAGCTCAGACACATCCTTGTAACAATGCTGTAAACAAGATCATACTCTGGTTTCAGTCACATTTCAATGATAAGATAAAAGTCTCTTTGTTGAGGTTTAACTCTACACTTAAAAAAAACTAGCAAGTTGTTTGAATAGCTGTGGCATTAACTTCTTTAGTCAATATAATTATCACAAACAAAAATCATTGCAGTCCATTAAGAACCACGCAATGTCAACAATTCTTTTTATTCGTGGTTATCAACATATCGTTGAACAAGCAAGGCTGCAGAAAAACTGTCACTCGTGATCACATTGACAACACAACTACTGCTTTATTAAACAAAGTTTTCAAAGAGCTGCAGATAGTACATGTATTAATATATAGAAAGGGGTATATACAGTCTTGAAAAGACATACGGATGAGAAAAAAATTACAAGAAAGGAGGCAAAACCAGACCACATGCACACTCTGGAGTCGTGTAGGCCTGTCTGCACTCTCAATTAACAAAGTTGCCATAAAATTATGATTTGGCATACAATTTCAACTACCACTTCCTTGCTAATAGATCTGATCAATCTCACTGTCACATAAGTGCCAAATTTGTGCTTCACTGTTGCTGGTTTAGAATGTCGTGCAAAGAGGCCACCTATTAAAACAAAGTGAACCACTTGAAAACCCCAACACGAACACTTACTGCACTTCTTGTGTTGTCGCTAAGTTGAACATTCCATGTACAGGGTAGTTTAAACACAAGATATGGATGGCTTTTGATCACTGCATTGAAAATGTCCTGGAATGTAAAGCAAACATCAACAAAGGTACGAATTCATACAAAGAGCTCCACCCAAATTGTTAGCACTAACCAAATCCGAAACAGAATTCAAAATTAATTCATTTTAACCCTTTGACACCCAAACCGGACTGTACCGGCCAGACGATTTTACTTGTCAATGGGAAAACCCAGTAGTCAATGGGTGAAAGAAAGGAAACATACATTTGCCGTAAGGATTCTAAAAAAAGAACAGTCAATGTTCACATGTACAGTCCGTTTCCATTAGGAACATCAAACTGGTTTTGTTCAACCAATCTTTTTTCATTGGCACATGGATACCAAATAAACAATATTCAAAACACTTACAGTAAACCTGGCCTAACAAAACATGGGCAAAGTATTTTCATAAACAATGAAAACTCAGTTCTCAATATTTCAGTAGCATCATTTTTCTAATAATTTGTTGGTTTTGGAGGAGAGGGGAAAACCAGAGTATCCAGCGAAAAACCTCTTGGAGCAGAGTATAGAGAACGAACAAACTCAACCCACATAGTGCGTTGAATCCAGGAATCGATCCCGAGCCAATTATTGGTGGTAGGCGAGCGCAATTACCACAATACCATCCCCGCTCCCCCACAATAAAGATCTGTAATTGACATTAAATGCATGGAAGCAGTAAT
>NC_090877.1:48038963-48043963 GCF_036669935.1 Montipora foliosa | reverse complement strand
ATTCTGATACGTTTAGCACAAAGTATACAAATTTCCTCTTTCGATTTTGCAGAAACAAACATATTCAATTGTTTTCCTTGGATTCTCGTGAGGTCGACTTGTGGCAAGTCTACCACTATTAAAGTGAAGTCTCTATTACGAGCCTAGAAAGGCCCATCAGGCCGGCGCTTATCTCCGGTTTCTGTAGCATGAAGCGACTAGGAGTATTTCTACTCCCTGGATGGGATGCTAGTCAATCGCAGGGTTACCCCCAGCATTTTCGCCGCTACCCATTTATACACCTGGGTGGAGAGAGGCACCATGAGAGTACACAGTACACAGAGCACAATGTTCCCGGCCAGGACCCGAACCCAGACCACTCGATCTGGAGTCTAGCACTCTAACCATGAGGCCACCGCGCCTCACAAATATATATACCGGTATACACTGTATTTTGTTTCTTTTGATGAATAGAGCTGTAAATGCAAGTAAATTTTTGACATGAATTTACTCTTGTGTGCTAAATGGAGGGGGTTACTGGGGCCACATGAACGGTCAGCATTCAGTTACAAACATGATGGTATCTAAACAAGCTACTCAAAACCATCTTGACTGGGCTGTACATGTACATTGTAGATCTGTATTGCCAGCTTTTGAACTTACTTCATAGCCATTAAATTTAGTTTGCAGATTAAAAATGTATAATCAAAGGTGTTTTCATCTTAATTAAGCTCGCTAAAAGCGTACACAATGCTCACTGAAGTGAAACTCTGTAAGTGCAACACAAAACCCGAGAACAACATCATCGCTTACTTACCAATGCAGGCCATGGTTTATGGTTTCTCCAAAGTTTACCAAGGTACCAGTCACTTTGATTTTCTACTAGGCCGATTACCTGAAAAGAGAGGACAGCAAGCTAGCGATCGCTTCCCAATGCAAGAGTTAACAAAAGTCCCAAACTCTTTAACAGAAAAATAATTGTTAACTCAACCTGTTTTCCTGTTAAGTGATCAAACATTCTCCATAATTCAGCAATATCAGAAGCAAATATGACATCAGTATCAAGAACAATTACCTGGTAATTACAAAACAAAGTCAGTCGAGGTTGGACCTCCATTGCTCAGAATACACCCACTGCATGTTAGAATATTCAGACTTTTTTTAACCAATGGATGGTGTTGAACTGCACCTCACACTATAACAGCTGCTTTGTATAAAGAGAAAGTGGTCCCAGGTTAAGAGCACAGGATTTGCGTTGGGGTTCATATCCCACCCTCATCAGGCAATGAATGGATTTGTCTTCAAGGATTTTTTTTATTTTTATTTAAAGATTCACCCTAAGGTGGGTGTTTAATACAATAGGACACTAAGTCCCCTACAAGGTATTTACACCCAAAAACCCGACCCCTCAAAACTAGAACACCCAACCTAGCCCAAGATGAAAAAATATATACGAAAAAAGGTATTACAATATCAACAAGAGCAAACAGAGAAAATATTACTTTACGACATTTAGGACAGATTAATTTAAAAGTACGAACATTATCTCCATCAAAGATCTGGTATAACCTAACAAAATAGAAAGACTTAAGCTTAGCTTTAAAAGATGACAAAGTAGTTTCTGCTTTGATATCACAGGGAACAGCATTCCAAATATTGGATCTCAAACTCATGTACTTTGCAAATAGTCTAGATAGATAGATAGATACCCCCGGTAGATAGATAGACACATAGATAGATAGATATATAGATAGATAAATAGATAGATCGATCAAAAACTTGGAAGCCATAGGCTGAAGTTCATAATTATGATTGGTACTTTGTTTGAAGAATAAAGTATAGGATTTGACTCCTTTTTTTTTTCTTGTCTCACACCACACCCGAGATCATCAACCTATATCCCATAAGCTTAGGTGTCAAAGGTTTTTAATTAAACACACTACAATGTTTGAGATGCCTGAGAGATGTTTGAAACAAGTTTCAGTTTAACCCATTGACTCCCAGGGGTTCCCCATTGACGAATAAAATCGTCTGGCGTTAGAGTAAAATACCGGCCGGTTTAGGCCGGTTTGGACGTCACGACTGTAACATCAAATTTGCAAATTAAAAATAATGCAACAACTTGCAGTTTTTGTTTTCACCTTATCCAGAGAATGAGGAAGAGCTTCAGTCAAAACTAGCTTCATCAAGCCAAAAATTCCTGAGTAGTGTTTATTGGGTATCCAGGACACTTTACCCTTAAAAGAAAATTAATAAACAAAATTAATGAATAAAAACACTTAATCCAATAAGATTGCTGAAAATTTCCTTCGAATACTATTATGATTGTGCTAGTACTGCTCAGTGTATTTGCCAAAAATTAGATAATGATAAGACTTTACTATTATTTTATTAACCAGTTTCCAAAATGAACCCTGGATCCAGCCAATATAAAATAAACAACTGTTTTCTTGGGGGAGGGGGTTATTCTTCATCTCACGACAGTTGTACAGGGTTTTTAATAAGAGTTGGCAGCCACCAAAATTTGTCGGCTAATGCATGTGAACTCGCTGTCTACTTTTCCTTGGAAATTACCCCAAAGTTTACATTTTAACATTCACACAGAACACCAGCCTTGGTTCGGGAAAGTTTTGCTCATGAAAAACAAAAGAGACGCCTGAATTTTGAGAAATTTCAGGTGGCATTCTGTTCAAATACCCTAATCCGTACTCTAGAATGCAGGAAATGCATTCTAAGAGGCCGAAAGTTTAAAATTTTCCCAGGGTAGGATGCCCCCGACCCTGGCCCCCTGCAAGCTTGACCATTGGAAAGCCCACGTTCAGTGCACATAGTCCATTCTCCACCTACCCTTTAGGTTTTGCCGTCTACTAAAATTCTTATTGAAAACCCTGGATGTATAGACTGAGGTTCATAATTCATCAATGTTTACAAAGGTACAATGAAGGGCTATCATGATATCCCCTTACCTTGAGTATTTCTGTGCTATAAAAACTAGTGTCAACTGCAACAAGAAAAGAATAATCACTGAACTAAACTACCTGCTAAAAGTCAAATAAGAGGGCTTCCTCATTTGATTGGATCACAGAGGGAAACAAATTCAAGAGACTGACGTTTTTTCAAAACAATGAATTGTTGGCCACCTTGAAGTGGACAAGGAGAAGAATCTAACGGAAGGTATTGTCATGTCCATGTTGTAGTTAATTTTTGTTTCCAGTTAATATTTTTTTAACTAGGTAATTTTTTTTCACTAGTTAACTTTTATTTAATAACTAGGTAATTTTTTTTAAACTAGGTTTTTTTATCAACTGTCTAAAAAAAGGATTTTCCTTTTTTTGGGGTGTAGTTAAAAAACAGGGGCTTGGTTTTTTAGGGGGTCTAAAGAAGAACGAGACATTCCTCTGTTGTCCACTCTCTCATCCACTCAACCACACAAGCAACTCATGCAAATTTTCCATAATAATTTATAATTGAATATTTTATTATTCATCCCAGGCCACTCTCGGTCCAAACTTTGATTTACTCACATTTGGACACCAGAGCCACATGTTGTAAATCTTGCACTGATAAATTGGCAGTCACACCAATGCAATATATAGTGTAAATGAAATCGATTTCTATAGAGAAATATAGGAATTGAAAAGACTCACAAATAAACTGTTATTCAAAAGACGATTTTACAGCAAGGCCAAACATTTCTTGAAAGAAAAACAGAGAAGAAACTCAGCCTTTCAGCAAATGAGGATTGATCTGAGCTGAAACAATTAACAAACTGGGAACAGCAGATGATAACTCAAAAGAAATAGGCTTACAGCGACGGCAAACTCTTCACAGAAAACATCAACAACGTAGCTCCAAAATGGGAACTGCTTCAAATCTTGTCCCAAGTACACAGTCGAATTTCTCACAGAGGACATGTCACAAGTATGAAAAAGTGGCTTCAAGAAATTACGCAGAAATCAGTCAGCAAGTTGTCAGCTCACGCGTTAAAATGTGCTTATTCCATGCTTAGAAGTAGTAGTAGGAAAAGTAACTCATATTGAAAAAACATTCTGCTCGAGTAGTGACCAAGTTTGGAAAAATCCAGTCACTTATTTCTCCCACAAGATTAGATCTGTGCGTCCTGTAAACAGGCCATTTTGCAAAATGAGTAAATAAATTTCCTTTCAAAACAAATTGAAGGTTATTAATATTGTAACAGTAAAAAACAATAATACCATTGTAACATTATTGTAATGGAGTTACTTTCCGGTAGTATACTGCTCTTGTTAATTGACCATCTGTGAGAGAAATATTTTTGAATCTTGTATTAAACAAGTTATATTGCTAAAGGAATCATAAAAAGAAATCACTGTTTTTTCATTACAAAAAGTAGTGCTGTCCTACTATGTGAAAGACAAAAAAGGGTTTAGCTCTAACTAAGGGCTAAAAATCAAAATGCCAGCTTTCAAATTTCTTTACAGTGGTCAATTTACCATATCAACTCACTAGATAAACCCTTTTCTTTATTTCACTTTCCCACCAACAACATCATAGCTTCTTTACAATCTAACCCCTTTAACCTACAAGTGAAAGAATGCTTTACTTCCAATAACCATGGACCAATATTCTTAACCCAATGAGGTCCCAAGACAAGGGTTGTTTTAGACTAAACACTTCAAATAGGTGATTACTCCAATTAAAACAACATATCCCAATCCCTTACCTGGAATGCAGTGTCTGACACTTGCAGACTGACTGCAGACTAATCTTAAAGCAGCCATTGAAAGCTAACCATTGATTGCTTAGACAAGTAAATACTGCTTATCGATCAGCTCAATCAAATGGGTAATACTGTTTATCAGCAATATTTGTATACAGTCTGCAGTTGTCATACACCTCCTGGAATGCTAACTGTTTCAATAGCCCTTTTCACAGTTAGTTTTTCTCATTTTGCATTAGAATGTAATCTAACGTGCACGTGAGTGCGAGGCATTTTCGGGTTAAAACTACAAAATAGCCCGAAATTGCCTCACATACATGCT